>NW_027113343.1:33134-39150 GCF_000696795.3 Halyomorpha halys | reverse complement strand
GAATAGGAAGTTTAGACCAGTTTTCTTTCTTTTCAGTCTTGCGTGAAGATTCCAGGTTAGTCATTTGTATGATCCAGATGTAATTCAAGGTAGTGGATCTGATCAAAATCGGTAAGAGCTACATTATTAAAGGATACTGGGGGGCAGTCAGTAGATTTACGACGAAGAGTAAAGGTGATTTGATGGGATTTGTTAGGATTTATTTTAATCCTCCAATTACGACACCACTCTTCAAGGGCCGTGATATGGGATGAATGTGAGATGCAATTAAAGGGTTATTATTAACTGCGAGCACACAAGTGAGCCAAACGCCAGTTATATGCCAACCCCAATCTCTCTGACTATAGTTTTTTTTTATTTTTGCTCATGTCGACATTTATTGATATGCCAGTTATAATATATTTATCCTTTCACTTTCCAGAGCTGCCGGCCGGAGACGGTGGTGAAGAAGGCTCCTGGTAGAGGAGGTGTCGTCCTGGCAAGCTCTGTCATGTCCGACGAATCATCAGCCGCGCGGGCGATGCCCTGCCTGGTAGTAGCCATCTTGCTGGCTGCCATCACCTGACTCTGAGGATCTGTTGCTGTTGTGGTGGAGGAAACTGTCTCCTCCGAGGTTGTGATGAAAAGAACTTTTCGTAGCTATTGTATAATGTATATCTAAATTAAAAAAAAAAAAAAGTAAAAAATAAATAAAACTATTCTGTGTTTCTAACATTTAGGAATTTATAATTTTTTTATTTATTATATTCACTTAATTATCTCATTATCAAATTCATTGACATACTATCTAACATGGACTCGACTAAAGACATGGTTCCTAACCAATCTAAAACACAGACATTTCCAAATTATAGCCATTTAATAATAATAATTATATACAATATGTATTTTTTTTGTGCCATCGTATGATCGCAGTACTCCACTTACTGTATATTTCATTCATACGAAAGCGTATCAAAAAAATACTTAATCTCTAATTTTTTTTTTCCTTGACTCTTCAAGGACTATATTTTTTATGTAAAGCACACAACTTTAAAACGTAATTGTACTACTACCGCCATCTTTAAATAAAAATAAATATTTTGTTTAGGATTTAGTGAGTGTGTTCTAAATAATATATCAAAATGCACTATACATGAAAATTGTCTATTGAATACATTAGTCATGAGAAAATTTTGAAATTTATAACACAACCGACAAACATTTCATACAATGTAGAATAAGATTTTTTTTTAAATGTACTGCAAACAAAAAAAAGAATTTTGATTTTTTCAAACTGTTTGAATACTAATTGGTTTATTTGTAATTAGTACTCTAATTACTAATAAATTAATTAAATTTTTATTTTTCTCAAACTATTTGGATAGAGTACTAGTTGGTTTGGAACCTGGAAGTACATTGTAACTTACATAATTTATTTTGGAAATTTTTATTATGAATTTATGATATTCTGCTCAAGAGTAGAAGCCAATATAACATATTTGGTGGAGTACAATAATTTTAATGTTTTGTTTGTGTTTTTAAAATATCATAATCATATTCTCTGGAAAGGATTGCATTAAAAAAAAATCCTTGATCTCGAGTTTCCACACATTTTCTTCAGTGTTTAGCAATATTTATACGAAAGTTAGCTTGTATGTATTGTAATGTAAATGAAAATGATTTTACAAATTACTGTTGATTCTATTTACAATTCAGCATCAGTTCATGAACTGAAAAAAATTACCCTAGTCAGGCAAAACTATTTTGTAATGTAAGTACCTAATTTATTCTTTATCTCATTTATTTTTTTTACACTGAGCGAAAAAAATAATTAAACTAAGAACCAAAATTTTTAATCAGGATTAAAGGTAAAAAAAATACTGATAATATATTCAAAGATTTAAAAATATATATATTAATGTTGGTAAACCATATAAGTTAAAAATTTAAACTATAGTAAAATTATCTCAATAAAAAATAATGAATATATAGTTTAATGAAAAAGTATAATTTTTTTATACCAATTTCATTAGACACTATATAGAAACTGAATCAAACTTTTTTTTTTGTGATATAAATATTCTGGTCATTTATTATTACAATGTAATAAAATAATTTTATTTGTGATATTGGCATTTGTGAAAATATTTAAAAGAAAAGAAATCCAATACAGCATATTATAAAATAAGTTCGTTGACACAAATAAAATTAATCAAAATATTTAAAAAAGTATTTAAGGACGAAAAATGAGAAACAATATTTTTAAGAGGATGCACCGTCTATTTTGTAATTGTAAATATAATTTATGGGCCAATTAAATTGGTAATTATATAAATTTCTGTATACCTTTAGTTATGAAATCAATGAATAAAAAATGGAAGCCTATAATAGTATATTTGGAGTTAAGAATGTCAAAATTATTTTTTACTTTGTCCCCAATAAAATATATAAAAATTATTTTTAATTTTAATCATTCATTTTAGTAATTTACTAACTACCTCAAATCTAATTGCAACTTTATAAAATGTAAATCACAATTGTAAATTTATATTATTAATTGTAAATATGTAAATATTATTAATCATGAATGTATATATATTTGTGTGTGTGAGAATACCTTTTCTTGTTCATAAAAATTAATAAATAAAAATATTACAGATTATTTGAATTCGATTTATTTAACTTCTGTTCGACCTCTGTGTTCATAGCAATAGTACAAGAGCCCGGTGAAGTCAAAGAAAAAAAGTCAATTATTTCACCCCAATATTCGATTATATAAATGAAAAATACGTATAATTAGTAGTAAAAATGTATGGCATAGCAGACAATGAGTTTGCATAGTATAGTTAGGAGGAAGAAAAAATGGTGGCTGTTTCAAAACGTTAAAAGAATTTTTTTTTTTTTCATTGGGTCCTCTATATCTATGAAATAGCAGGGATAGTAGGTTTTATTTACACAATACTCACTGACAACCTCCCCTCGGGAATTTGTGAGGCCTATTAGCCAATGAGTGGCACTCACAAAAATAGGCGTGGGAGTGAGCCCTTGGACCTCCACGGTCTGTCGTGCCAATAAAGAAGAAAGAAGAAGAAGTAGATAAACTATGATTTAATATATTTAAGCAAATATTATGAAAACTACTCCTCCTGCGATAATGAACGTAATAAAACGATTTATAGCACATTAAATTAGCTTTAAATTGAGTGCTAATTGACATTATTACGCCCCATGCTTCCTGAGATATAGATTTCTCAAAATATAGATTTTAGCTAACTAAGGATTTTTTCAGAACATTTTTTATGGAATATTTCTTTTCAAGAAACTGTAACTCGGCAACTATTCAAAGTAAACAGCTCTGTTAGGGCTCATACTTTTTTTTAATTTACTATATTTTAAATGATGCTCTATTAGCTTTTCTAGTGTTGTGAGTAGTTTTAAAGAAGTAGAGCTCTGAATAAAAAAAGTTTTTTTTAATGTATTAAACGGCCTTTTTTTATTTCGCCTTACATTCTTTCTATACTTGGCAGATTCATAAATTTTGACTAATTGTTGTTTTTTGTTAGTGCTTAAGGACGTAAATACAGTCAGCAACGCCAATATTTTGTCTAGAAATTATCTAGTTTTTTAACTGTTAGTTTTCAAAATGTTAGTAGGATATTTTGGAATTATTTAATGTTGTCATGTATTTTATAACTGTACAAAATTTAGTCCCTGAAGGGGTAAGTAAAGTAGAGAGAATGGCTGCCTCTCACGATCCTGTGGTGATGGATCACGATCGCCGTCTCATGCGTCGCTGATGTATCCGGTCCAAGGGTCCCGTCGTCATCTCCTTGCTGAATAAACTTACAAAACCGGATTTGCAAATCCGACGTAACCCATGATGAATTCCCTGAAGAAGGGATAGTTCACTTCTTACATCAAATGAGGGAAGTCCGACTTGGCGAGGATGAAGATCCCTCAACAACCTGGTTCGATGTCCTTCTTTGGTGGTGCTATCTTCTAACACATCTTCTGCCTCTTCAGGGTCTCCGCAGGTGGGACTTGCCAAGGTTTGTTCTTACCGAACCTCTTCCTCTTTCTCGGAGTCCTCTGTGTCCTGTTAGGATCTGTAAAATCTAGTAGGATACTCTTAGCCTCCAATCTTGCATGGACGGTAAGAAGGAACTTCCTCAGAGTGACGCCATTCTGGTTCACTACCTATCGCCTAATCCACTCTTCTGTCGATGTCCTTCCGCAGCATCTTTTTCCTTAGGTTCGTCATCTTACCGACCCTCCTGTGTGGTCTCTCCGTTAGCGCAACTAATCCCTGTTCCTTTACTTCGTATTCATCCTCCTTGGCGATGGGATAAAGGGGCTTCACTCTGCCCAGTACTTGCACCACTTCGATGTGCGATGATGTTCGTTGAGACACCTATTTGTAAGTTTTTGTGGTCCTCAGAAAAACTAATCTCTGTACAGAAGTCAGTGTCCTCTTCTGATTATGTGTGTGGTTCCGGCTCTAGATAGGGAAAGACGGCACCTTCATAGATGACCACCATAAAACAACCACAAAATATTCGAATCATCTATAAGTCGTCCATTGTTTCATTTTCTTCCATTCCTAGCTCCTTCTATATGATATGATTATCAACCAGGACTATCCTTATTAACCTGACAGTATTCGCTTGCTACTTGCCACACTAATGAGGATGTCGCAACTTCGAGCTTGTGTGAACGACCAATAATCCACAATCAAAAGGTTTGGTTTTTAGTCTCGCACAGGATTTTTATTTAAATTTAAAATTATTTAGCATTACTGATTAAAAATGGGGATAGCATTTAACTTATTTTCCTTAAATTTAGTTTTATATTGCTTAAGACTAGAAAATAGTTGAGTCTGTATCCAGCAAAAAATACTTCATCATTTATTCATTCGTGTCTTTGTTATTACATTTTCATTGTTCAATCTTCCTCCCTAACTTCATTCAAAAACCCTTTAATTTTTCTATTTCTCCAATGATCAACATTTCGCATACGCATAATGAATAAATTCCAATGAAAGTTTGTGGAAATTGGTTCATACGTGATCATATCCATTTTTTATAGACATTTTTTATATACCAGAGTAATTGGGAACACTGAATAGTTGGAACATGAAGAATGTATGCTGAATGAGGTGAAATCATTGTTTTAAACCTTATTCAATATGTTTCTATGCTTTTTAGCTACTCCAATACCTGTTCACACCATTTTTTTTAAACTTTTTTTTGTTATTGAAGAGGAATAATACAATCTGTTATTACTAAGGCCAAGCGGTATTAGTGTTCAAGTATTCATACAAACAATATAAAAACTACCAACAATACTAGAAAATCTAAGAGAACATTATTTAAAGAAGAGTAAATTCGCTGAAATATTAGCCCTAAAAGAGGAATTTACATCCAATAGTTCTCAAAATAAAGCTTTTTAAAAAGCATAATTTCTTAAAAATCTACTGAAAGATTAGTAGTAAGTTAATTTATTTTGAAAAATCTATATCTCAAAAACCATTTGACGTACAGATGTCTATTAACACTCAAATTAAAGCTAGTTTGATCAGCTATAAAGTAGTATATTATGTTTATTTTCGTAAGAGTAGTAGTTTTCATTTGCTAAAATAAATTGATTTATAGTTGTTCGGACAATAAGTTTGATTTATGAAACGCTTTATTTAAGAAACCATTGGACGTGCAGAGGTTTGCCAGCGCTCAAATTAAAGCTAGTTAAATTTACTACAAAATAGTTAATTATGTTTATCTTTGTAGGAGAAGTAGTTTTTATGATATTTGACAAAACAAACTCACAAAATGTTAATTTCTAGTTGTACGTATAAAATGTTGGATTTTTGAAAAAATATATCTCAAGATCCATAAGTCGCAGATATGTCTGCCAACACTCAAAATAAAGGAAATTTAACTTACTATAAAGTAGTTTATGACACTAATCTACGTAGGTAGTAGTTTTTATGATATTCACATATGAATATAAATTTGACAAATGAAAATTTGTCTGAACA
>NW_027113343.1:28267-32009 GCF_000696795.3 Halyomorpha halys | reverse complement strand
CCCAACAATCTCCCACTGTTTGTACTCTTTCATATTACATTCTTGTAATTGTTTTTCCTCTCCAACTCCTGTGTTCCCTTGGTATCCACTCTGGCAATATTGGACCATCATCTCTTATCAAGTTTGGCAAGTTAACAGCCCATATCTATTTCAATAGATGTGTTTCTTTCCGGAGACTAATCTAATTCTAGATTGTACTTTTCTACTGCTGATTCAGTGTTTTCTTTTGATACCCATCATATTTCTAGAAAATTTCAGTTGTGTCCTCCCTTGTGTTGCGTGTTACTGATCTCGACTGAGACCCATGGTTTCTTTAAGCATGCTTGCTATACTTTTGTCTTTATTCCTGGGGGCAGTTGACTTTTAAAAATGTTTTTCATACGCCAGTAATTTTTCCATGGCCTTGAATATCAATTCCAAATAATCAATCACAATGAGTTTTTCTTCCAAAATGATAAATTATGAAGGCGTTAACGACCTCGGTTAACAAGAGCTGAGAGCAATTCAACAAACGACAAAAGAGCCCTGAGAGGATTACCTTTAACGACGTGACAGCTTTTTCCCGCCGTGGGAGGAAGCGACTTTTTGGCAAAGGCCTTGATTAAGGTGGCACTGGCAACATTCCCAACCAATCCCTTCCAACCCGCGCTGATTGAATTTATCAGCTCTCATCTTGTGTCAACATGGCAAATGGAAACCCATTTGTTTTCGATATGATAAGTATTGATATATTTACGGCCATGGAATCTGTTGCTGTTTCGTGTAATGGTCAACCGAAGTTATTTTGCCCGTATTTATGAGCTTACTTACAATCGAATTTCGGATATTTTTTTGAAAGATTTGTCCAAAAAATTGAAACAATAAAATAAATAATAAATCAACTCTCTTGTGTAACTGTGAACTAAGTTGTAATATTGCTTCATTTGCGTCACCAACAGTAGTCACTACAAATTGGGTAGTGGCAAGTAAAGTTACCCTTATGATAAGAGTACTTCTAAAACCCACCATTTTTTAATGTTTTGAATAATTCCCTGTGTTGACAATTTACCCACTCCAGTGTGATGAAAGGACACGAATAGAAAGTAAAACATATAAATTGGGCATAATTAAAAGAAAAAAACTTTTTTTGACAATGGAAAAGTTTACTTTTTTTCTTGTTTAACATATTGAAATCTTAATTGCAATGCCTGGGAAAACTTTTTCAGTTCATCCCCTCGTACAGACTTATAAACATAGTACTGCCTGATCAATGTCCTGCTTTGACAAAAGGAGTATAATGAAGGGGGTAAGCTGGAAGAAAAAGTGAAGCCAAAAAAGGTGGTTCTGTGTGCCTTACAGGAGCGTGGCAGAGAAATAGGTGATGGTTACGAGCCGCTCACTGGATGCCTTCTGTTACAATATAAATTACAATGGCGGACATTCTAATTAACCTCAACATAAACCTTTCTTTCGTGGTTGTGACTTTTTTGGTTTTTTGGAATCAGAGTAAAGCTAAGCCACGCCCATGATAAAATGTTGTAATTCGATTTATTTATTTATTTTTCATTTCCTCTTAAACAGGAAGACGAGACCCGTTGTAGTTGCGCCGGTCGCACCTCCTTAAGCCTGGAACAAAATAAAATGTCTGTGTTTTACTGTCGCGTCATCTAAAATATCACGGAATAAAACTTAACTATTATGTTGCTAATATTAGAATAGTTTAACATTTTGGCCACGTTAAGCACCACATATTCAACAGAGGAATACGTTTTCCGTATTCTGAAAACAATAAGCATACAATGTTTCTCACCATTAAAAATCACTTGATTAAATGTCTAAAAAAACCCTTTATTTATATTATTTCTTTATTGCTATTTATATATAAATACATCTTGTAAATTTGATATTAGATTACAATGGTATGTTACAGACATGTAGAGAAACCACCACTCTCACTCACTTGATAGCACTCTTATAACATTTCAACATTAAAAGGTCTCGAGGTCATATTCTTTTCAGGCACCTTGGAATATTTTCAGGAAAGATAGAGGAAGGAAGCTAGGTTAGAAACTAGTGGGTTTGGATGGTTAGGGAGTTTATAATGGAAGGATTGATATCTGGTTCGTGCTAGATCGGGCACATATAGAACATTAAGGTCTTTATGGATGATTTTATCTGTGAGTAAGTATGGAGAATTGAGGATTTTACGAAGGATTGGGTACGAGAGAAATTCCAAGGATTGGACGTTTTGATCTTTGGTCAGAATCAAAGTGCAAATTTCCTTTTTTTTTAGTCTTGTGTGACGGTTCCATTTTAGTCGTTTGTCCAGGTGTAATCCAAGGTAGCAGATCTGTTCGACAGCGGTAAGAGGAATATTCTTAATGGGCAGTCAGTTATCATCATATATGAATATATTTTCAATCATTCAATGTTCAATATAGAAATAACTGATTAGTTAATTTAACTTATCTGTTGTTCAAGAAGGCTGAAGAAAGCGAAGTCAATACCATTAAAATTCACTTTATTTGCTTTTTTTTTTTTATAGGTGCCGAATTCAACTACAGGATTAGAGGCACTTTATTCTAGACTACGTGGTTACATTTCTTGGTACAGGTAGTTCTCCTTTAGGAATTTAAATAAATTCTTCCAATTTCCTGGAGGTAAGGCTTGACGTTGTCCCCGGAGGTCAAAAGACTTTCCTGATGATTCCAGACGCGAATAGTGTTCCAGGATATGCTTCATCGTCAGAGTACATTTACAACTATAAGATGTCGGTGAAGGATTTCTTTCAAGAAGGTCCTTGTGTGTTAATCTTGTATATCCGATCCTGAGTCGGGTTATGTTGGATTGTTCACGGCGATTTTCGATAATTGGTGGTAGTGGTTGAGTATCACCAAGTATTGTCTTCAGTTTATTTTTTTCAGGTACCTTGGACCAAAAACAGCGCCATGCTTCCTAGCATTAGGTCAGAACCGATTTATGGTAGTCATACAGCGCCAAGTTACAATCATGCACTGGAAATAGGGTGCATGGTTCTTTGGCAGCTGTGTCAGCCAGTTCGTTTCCCGTTATACCTGCATGAATGGGGACCCTCATGAAATTTACTTTTTTATTTAATAAAAACTTCATAAATTAAATTAATAAAATTCACTCTATTAAAATCATAAAATTCAGTTTAAATAAAGTCTGTTGAAGAGATCAACTGTTTGGTGCGATAGGATTCTACCAGTGATAACAAGGTTAATGAGTCATGACAGGAATAATTATAATTATATAATTTTTTTTTAATTGATTACACAAACTGCTAAAAGGAATTCTGAGAATTATTTCAAACTTAACTAACTAAACCCAAGCTCCTTATCGCTTCATTGAAAAGGCAAACCAATTAGTAAAAGGTTTTTCTTTCTCTAAAGTGGCGACAAATATTGGAATGAAAAGTGGGAATCCTCAAAGCTTTGTCTTCTCTTTAAAGTAGATGCTCCAAGAAGGATAGTCCACATTTATTCTCCCTCTTGAATTTTCAGGATCTCATGGTTTGCTTAACTTGGATTTATTTCATCCTAGTTAATCCCACTTTTCGCAGGACCCTTAGAATGGAAAACCCTAAGGCTAATACATTGGTGCTAATTAACTCGAGCTTAAAATGTACAAATAATTCTAAATAAGCAAGTTTAAAAGTACATCATTGTGAGCCCCATAAATTAGAAGCATTATCTTTTCAAAAAGAGAAACAAAGAACCGCTCAACCTGTGCTAATTCTTCC
>NW_027113343.1:21364-27041 GCF_000696795.3 Halyomorpha halys | reverse complement strand
AGATTTTCCCAGGTAACATAAAAAGGTAATTTCCCAGATAAAGTAACAGATTTTCCTCAAACAAATCATTATAAATCCTGACAACACTTGATCCGAATTTAATATATGTTTATTATTGTTCATCATATTTACTGGTAGTCCATTTAATAATTGATGGGAGTGAACAATTATCTAATGTTTATTACTATTTTTCACTTCATCTTCATTTTCTATCTACTTAAAGCGTAATCAACTCAATTTTTTATAGCCACTTCATAGATGGCTAAGGAACTTTTCTTTTCTTTGCTTTGTTTTATTCATTGAAATTTACGACTTTATTAAATAAATAAACAACGAATAAATGTGATGTGATTTCTATTATAATAACATTTAAAGTCTTGTGAATAATCTACTCTTTGGTAGAACTCCAATAACATATTTTTTATTATAGATTGGCAGATTAACTTAAAAAAAATTTTTTTGTTGTAGTATAATCATTTTACTTCATAAAACAACATTGCATAAAATTAAATTATAATAATAAATACTCATTTATAGCATAAAAATATATGACAGCAGACATGTTTTGTTCTGATTGAGGTTTCATTGGGATATTTAAGGCCGTATGCACACTGAGGTACTGAAAAGGAACTGATCATTGATGCGAATTACCAACTAGTTTACTTTGAGTCACTCCCAGTGTAATACAAGGGGACAGAATGGGGTGCCGTAAACGGCGTGACTGGTTATAGACCCGTCAGAGATTCACAGAAGCCCTTTATTAAGGGTTACTGACCAGTTACAGACCCAGTGGTGACTGAGAAATATCTCGTATATCTAGTTTGGATAGTCTTCAGAAGACTCAAGCAATGATGAAACCATTGTTGGAGCAACAGCCTGGTTGATAAAAATAAATAATAAAGAACATTAAAAATATAATAAAATATAAAAGATAAAGTAACTACAGAAAAGTGATAAATGAAGAAATGCTTAATGTAACTGAAAAGAAAGAAAACTCCTTTGATAGATAAAAATGAACTTGAAACAATAAAAGAAAAATATTATGAGAAGACAATTAAAAGATACTAATTTGTTGCATAATACTACAAAATAAAATTAACCTACAGAGCTCTGATGAAAAATAAAACATCAACAAATTACAGTGGTAGATATTATTACAATATTGTGTAAGTTAATTAATACAAGGGATTACTAATGCTATTATATGTGGGTTATAGAACAGACAGGTTTGTATGAAGAATAGGTGAGATACTCACAGAGGTCTAGATTGACAGAAGATAAAAGTTAGGTAGGTGAATTGATAATAGATAAAGATGATGAAATACAGGTGAAATAGATAGGTGAATAAATAAACTGACACACTTTAACTAGGTAAGATAAATAGACACTGTATATGGTGTTCAAGCTCTAATCCAAGGTTGTTAGGGTGAAATGAAGGAAAGTAAAGAGAGGAAATTGCGTTTGGAATTTAATTAGTACACATTTATTAAATTAACGTAGGGAAGCAAAAGGGGTCCTGAACAACCATCATGTTGCATTATTATTTTAGAAGGAGGAGGCGAATAGTAAGAAGGATACATCACTGAATGGCTCATTTGGAAAATTAGTACGAGAAAATATTAATTATCACTACAGTGAATTATTATTCACTACAGTAAATAATAAAAATAATCTTTCTGTAACGAGCGAGCATTAATTTCAACTCTAAGTGTGACTGTAAGTAAAAGTCTACTTTTATTACTAGCATGTCACGTTATAAAATTGTATATAAAATAACGTAATGATTGTTTGGCGAAGATGCCCTCCCCCTCACATTTGAATAGAAATTCAAGATTCTTCCATCTAATGGCAGCTATATGAATCAGTAGGCTTGGGTAGCCATCTTGGTCTCGACAAAAATAAAAGAAGAGTGAAGAGCATCTCAAGAGCCACATCGTTTTCTGGCTGAGATCCACAATTCACCGTGAGTAAATACTCTCCACTCAGGTAGAGGACGGAAGGCAGGATGAAAGAGGCTAAAGAACATCATCGAAGAACAAGTCTTAAAGCAATGAAGATCAACCATCAAGTAACCTAAAGCGTCTATTTATTTTTTGTAATATCATGTAATCCATAAAAATTAATGCAGCTAACGCAATTGTTCAACTCTTTGGCTTATCCACATGTAATTATTAATCATTTAAATCTTTTCAAGAATAGAGGCGTATCTCCCAACATCACCATTCTTTATTTATTTTAAATTCCACTCCATTTATTCAAAACAGAAATACTATTAATAACAATTAATTTGGGTAATATCCCCTAACATTTCATCGCGGGGAATACCTAAATTATACAATGATTAAGTATATTTCATAGTTGCGAATCTTCGGATTCCACCTGACTACAGACAAAAGCTGATATTTCAGAGGTAAAGAATAAACAAAAAGTGTCACGTAAAACAAAAAAAATGATGAGCTCTGTGAAGTTTCGTGACTACAAATGTCAGGTTGAGGAATAAGCCTCCCTGAGAAATATAAGCGTGACCACTCTATGAAAAACGAGAAGATTCACTGCCGCCGCCATTTGCATGAGAACGGAATAGCCACGGTAATAATTTTATACCAGATCACGTTCTTCAGGAAGCCCCGGTCACCGGAAACTGTCCTGCATTTTGTCCGCCCGATTTTTTCTCTTTTTTTTTCATTTAATAAAACGCGTTTCGATTAGAATAGCATTGTAAAAAAAAATATTATGAACAAAATAATTGTGTATTACTATTACTAATTTTATTCGTGAAGAAAAAACATCTGAGTATTACCTCGATAGTATAACCTGGCAGGAATGTCCTACTTTTTGTCCCCTAAGAGGTGTGCCTTGAGCATTAATCACATGGTAGACGATTTATACTAATTTTTTTTATATATACTTGGATGTCATGATGACAAAAAACCTTCACAATTACTTTTAATGCAATTTTAAATTGAAATTATAAATTTTCATGCCAAGAACTAAATAATCCAGATCTAGTAAAAGATCTAAGATCTTCTCGCCTCACTTCACGATCTTAAAATAAGAAACGCAGGAGGTGTCAAGGTGAAAAAAATGCTCAAACGAGGAAAAAAATATTTCACGTTAGGAGTGTACTAGTGAAGGAAATGTCTCAGTCGTACCATTGCGTGGTGGCCAGAACAAAACTGATTTGAAGATAGGTGGGTAAGTAAAAGTGGAGTAACAACATCAAGTGGATATGGGAAAGTAGACATAAGTTTAAACAAAACAGATGAAACGCTAAAAAAAAAAATAGGCAGTTATTTCCCAATTTATGAGCAAAATCCCCAAGGCGAAACCTCTTTCGGATTAAATCCGCAAACTTTTTTCAAAAATTAGAGATTTATTTATTGATAGATATTACAATCTGCCACACAGTTGTGGGCAATAGGTAATATTGATAAATGAAATCCGCAAACTAGGAAAGAAAATTAACATGGGTATAAGTCTCTTGAAATTGAACTAAATATTTTATTCAATGTAGCAATTTCTGCGGGAGGGGGGACATCCTTAAAACCATACAAATTTTACTTATGAATTGGATAATTTTTAGGACTTCAAATTATTCATTTTTTTCATCAGATCTCTTAAATCATTAATCATAAACCTTTTTTTAAAAAAAACGCATTATTATAATTCAAAACCTTTTTTTTTTCTTTTTAATTTGTTTTTATTTATAAAAAATACAAAAATGGATCTATTTGAATAATTAAGAACACATAGACAATGACAAAAATATCTGTCTGCCGAACCCTATGTGTACTTTTAACTAAACCACAAATGACAAACCTTTTTTTAAAAGAATAAGTCATATACATTTAAACAATCAATACGTTAATAATTAACTACAAACATATGGTATGAATCTTAAAAATAACAAAACAATATCAAACTTGTAACAAATTATTGTATGGCTAATTGATCCCTTACATGTTAATCAACATGGTTTCCGATTGGAGCCTTTTAATAAACTGAGTAATAGTTATGGAAAGCAGCTCCACTGCCCAAAATATTTTATTCCAATTTCACCATACTCTCGCAGGTTCCCAAGAAGTGAATGGTATCTTAATTCTTTTCGGAGTTAAATACCGGGAATTTATCGATACTACAATGCACCCTTGATTTTACACTTAAATCTGGTATTGAGACCTACAGCATCGATTACAGATCAAAATTAACGTTTAAATATGGCGTTTCTGTTTCAACCACAAATATTAAGGAAAACTAGATAAGAGACTTTTTTACGATTACTTTATTCTCAGATTTCTTTACGCTATGTCTGACTGCGCATATTGACATCATATAAAGTATCGGGATTAACTACATAACATTCCCAGAATTCCTACAACTTTCGATGCCATATAATAAACTATCTTTTTTGTCACCTCTTTTGCTTGGACATAAGGTAAGCGGAATCCCAGATTGCCCTCAGTGGAGTCTGAGACTATTTATGTGTGTTTGCAATCTTTGTGAGCGTCCTGTTTGTGTTAATGTCTGAAAAAGTGTGTTAGCGCAGTGTCATTTTCTATGAAGAAAATGATTTGCCTCCGTGAGAAACTTTCCCTCGCTGTCGGCAGTCTGATATAAATGTAGTCAATTTTTGCTCTTTGTAAAGTAGTATGATTTATGCTTCTAGAGATACAACCCCAAAACTGTTGGAGTTTCCTCGTAAAGGAGGGAAAGCCTGAGAATACTTTTGCGAATTTTGCAATCAATACTTTGAGGCGGAGAGAAAGGTCAGGAGAAGTTAGGAGGTAATTAAGCCTGTAAGCTTTGGTCCTAACCAGTTCTATTTTCTTATAGCAGTGGCGAACTAGTGTCAGGTGTCTGTCATGAGTGACATCCAGGTACACTTCACTGTCTACCAATGTGTTCTTAAACATTTAAACATTCAAATTAATATTGTTATATTTATGGTAATATTTTTTATGAATATAATTTGGAGAAAGCAAAAAATAAAATATTTTTAATTCAATAATTACTTAGTGTTAGGCTTCTCGTTTAATTTCCAATAAAATCCCCTTCATCAAATTATAAATTATCAGCGCCACAATTCATTCATTTGTTTTTTGTTTTTTTTGGATCTCTTATTTGATAAAATTTGGCTATTAAAATTACTTTTTTTTTTTTTAGTTTGCATTAATGACCCTTTGAAATATAGTGCTGAATAATATTTATGAATCTTATATATATTTTTTAATCTACCATACCAAATAGCTTTAACTTTTTTTTTTAATTTTAGAAAGGTGAGATGATGAGAGCTTGGTATAAAAACACTTGAGCTCAGTGGTGAGCGCGTGCGCAATATCCACCAATAATGAGTAAGACATGACAAGCCACTTAACAATTTACCTTTGGCTGCTTTCACTAGTCCGCCTCCTCCAGCCCTCATCCCCTAAGTGCCTCTTCGCCCACTTAAAGTTTACGAGTTTAATATTGATTTTAACGCTACAGACCTATGAAATGTGTTTTACTAAATGAAATTTCGACAGTGAACTTTTGTTCGTCTGGAGTTGTGATCCAATTAGAAATTTATATTTTCGATGTAAATATTAATGATATAATACTATATACACAATTAACTTAAATGTACACTTATTTACTGCTGTTATAAATAATTGTAAATCCACGAAAAACGTCAAATTCT
>NW_027113343.1:18308-20834 GCF_000696795.3 Halyomorpha halys | reverse complement strand
ATGTCACGTATTGATCTTTCGAATAAAAAAAAAATTTTGATTACAATTTAATTTTTTGTGTTATTTTTTACAATTTCAAGTTCTATCGGGCTTATTTTCAAGGGACCAAAATAAAATCCCTGAGGGGGCAAATGAGTTCATTGGTTGCTTTAATATTTTTTTATTTATTTATTAATTGCCAGATCTGACTGGTGGGTGATGGATCTTACATGATTAATGTAAGTGGTATATCTTTTTTTAAATTGATTATGGGAGGAGTATAGTCTCTAACATCTACAATGTTATAAATAAAACAAAAAAATTAGGATAAAATAAATAGATTAAAATAATAATTCTTAATAAAAGATAAAAGTAATGTTAATAATAAAAACAATGGATGGAACATTTATGAATGTAACAAAATAAATAATTGACTTCTAATGAAAAAAAAAGAAAGTAAATTTAAGGAAAAGATGAAAAGAATAAAATAAATTAAGATAAAATAAAATTTTAGAGTGAAAATAACAAGCGATAAATATAGATTTTATAACAGGATATCCTGCAGCAGCCTGGGCTTCAATCTTCGGGTTGTATTTTAATAATTATTTTGACAATATGATATAAGAACAAATCTTGGGGTCTCATTTATTTAGAAATTATGGTTTATCCGTGTGACGTGTTGGAAGTTTCGTTGTCGCGTTCACTTCTACGTTTTTCATAATAAAGTAAAAACTAATACTATTAGTCTTGCAGATTTTACTCAATACAATTACAGTTACTTGTACAATGGTAATTTGTACTTTAGTACTTTTTAACTCCTATGATATCACTAATAGACGTTCCTATTATAAAAAAAATAAGTATTAGTGTTATTATCATATAGTTTCTATACTTGTATTTATGAACCAATACTACGTAAAATCTGAAAAGTAACGAAAAAATCTGCTTATGTAAATCCGACAGTTGTTATTATTTACATTTTTATCAATTGTATAATATTAGTTTATTTATATTTTTCAATGTACATTTTATTTTTATTTTATTTAATCTACTTTGTTCATTTTAATATTACTTTTTACATATTTTAAATCATATTTGGCCGCACCTTAGTTTACTTTTAATTCATGTTCTCTATTCTCTTACTGTGTTTCATTGTTTTAGGTGTTTGTATCTTTTTTAGCCCTGATGAAGCCCTGCAAAGTGAGGCGAAACGAAGACTCACATCAAAGAGTTTAATAACTATTTTGAGTGACTTTTTATCGCTCCCATCTTCCTCCTGAAAATTATTAATTGGTCAACTAGACAATAATCAGTTATTAACTATAAAAGCTATCATTATTTATCAAGGGCCGGGAAGAAAACAAGTGAGTTATCTCACCCCAATTTTTGATTACTTTAATGAAAACTATGTATAATTACTTGTCAAAATTGACTAGTCTGCCAAGTATAGGCAGGGGGAATAAAAAATGGTGACTGTTTCAAAACCTAAAAAAATATTAATTTACAAAATAAATTAACAAAATGTTAATTTCTAGTTCATCGTATAAAATGTTGGATTTTCGAAAAAAATATACCTCTAGATCCATAAGATGCACATATGTCTGCTAACACTCAAAATAAAGAAAATTTAACTTACTAGAAAGTAGTTTATGTCACTTATCTTCATAGGGGTAGTAGTTTTTATGATATTCACATGAATATTAATTTGGCAAATGAAAACTTGTCCACTATAAATCAATTTATTTTAACAAATTTCATGTAAACTGTTATTCCTACGAAGATACACTTCATAAACTACTTCATGGAACATTAATCTATCTTTAATTTGAATACTAATAGACATCTGTACGTCAAATGGTTTTTGAGATATAAATTTTTCAAAATAAAATCACTAACTACTGATCTTTCAGTACGCCTCATACAACATTTTTATGAAATGTTGCTTTTTAAACAGCAATATCTCAAAAACCATTTAACGTAAATAACTCTATTAGAACTCATATTTTAGCAAATTTACTCTTCTTTAAATGACGTTCTTTTAGGTTTTCTTGTGTTGTTCCTACTTTCTAAGATATAGAGCTCCGAATGAAAAATTATTTTTTTTCATCGCTTTGAAACAGCACCCCTTTTTTACTCCCCTTACCTATACTTGGCAGACTCATCAATTTTTACTATTAATTATACCTAGTTTTCAATTAAGTAATCAAAAATTGGGGTGAGATAACTGCCTTTTCTCTCCTCTTGGATTCTTACACTACTACCTTCCCACGCTGTCCAACTCTGTTAGTATGTTAGTAAAACCTCAATTCAGGCCTGCTGTTAAATCTGTTAAGTGAGAAATCTCGTGTTCTGGTATTATTCAACCTCTTTTTCCTGACATTCGCTATTGTATCAGGGTGTCATTTCCAATAAATTTTATAAGCACACCGGATTTCATAGGTCATATTTGACTTTTTTCATATTGCTCAACAACCAATATAAGTCCACCTAAACCTCTTCACTTCAAATAGTTTTCAGATAAAAAAAAGTGGGACTGTAAAAAATAAA
>NW_027113343.1:12476-17403 GCF_000696795.3 Halyomorpha halys | reverse complement strand
TGTAATCCAAATATATAATAGAGAAATTGTGAATGCAAACTTAATAAATAACGTTACAAATTATTATTTAAGGTTAATAATATAAAATATTTTCATGAACAATTGATAGATTCGTAAAAAATATAGTTATTTTGATAAATAATTAATCAGTGATTATTAGAACTACAAAACTAAATCTGGAGAGAGTATAGGATATAGCACTATTTTTTTTATCACTCTTTTTTACTGGTAATTTCTGGCATACTGGAGGGTATTTCTTCACTTCGTGGGACCATCACGAAACGAAAAAAGTCCATCTTCCAGGCCGGATTCGAACCGGTCCTCAGGTTTACCTGCGTCTGAACTACCTAAGCTACGCGCGGCCCCATAGAGTCCTAAACTTGTCGTACAAGTGTGAAATTAAGAAACGATACTAATAATATTAATAGAAAAAACATAAGTTCGTTACTTAAAGTTGCTGGTGTCCCTCAAGACTAAATCCTAGGTCCCATCCTCTACACAGCTAAGACCCTGCCACACTTAACTGTCCTCACCACATATGCAATGGGACATATGAAAAATGATTAATTGTATTGCAAACTCTCCAATCCCACGTCACTTTGAATAATAGTGTTAAAACTAGATAATTCAAATAAATCCACTAAATTGCCTATATCCTTCATCGCAAACCAATGGCTCCCTGCTCTTTTGTATCCTTCAATAATATTCTACTTTTTCCAGTCGAGCAGTAGATCCTAGGTTATTTAGGCAAAATATTAAAAGTCTTGCAAGACTGAAAATCAAGGAAACAGGATTACAGGATTACAGGATTCAATCCTGTAATAGATTACAGGATTGAATAAACGGTCTAAGTTTATTAACTACAAAAGACTGATTAACATCACTAAAATAAGGCCTGTTTTTAATAACGGGGATGTGCTTTGGTCCATTAAACCATCTAATTCCTCTCGTATCCAATGCTTACAATACATAATCCTCAATCCTTCTTACTTTGTCACAAATTAAAACATCCATAAAGACCTTAATGTTCCATATGTAGTCGATCTAGTCTGAACCAGATATCAATCCTTCCATAATAAACTACCTGACCATTAAAACCCAAAATTTTCAAACCTTAAAGACAACTTTATTAAAGAATAATAAATTGTAAAATATTGTTTTAAAATAAAAATAGCAGTTATAGTCAAAAAAGGAAAGATGAATATTATTTTAAAGTCATTAATTCTGTACTAAAAGAAAAATTGTAAGAGAAGCGACCGAGTTGAAAGGAGGGAAAACATCGCTACTCATATTTTCACACGGTAGAAAAGCTGGCCGGCCCGTGGTTAGCTTAGCATAATCATGATATATTCTCTCCTCGTCTACAAGAAATTCCACCTTGCTTTATAGTCGCAAGATGAACTATCCTTTGAAAAAATAGAGTGAAATCAAAGTTTTTTTCCTCAAGAAATGTTTCTGGTGAAAAATCAAAATATTTATAACAAGAAATTTATACAAATTTAATCGTTCATTAATTAAATATCATTCTCAGTTAATTTTAATCAATTCAATCATTAAAAAAACTAATCGGAGGTCAAGTTTTAATTTCGTAGGGTCACTAAGAAATAAAAGACAACCCAGTAGGATTTGAACCGGTGTTGTTGCAGTTACGGGTTTGCTAAGGCGAACGATTCAACTTTCTTGTCTTCCGGACTGCCTGTAGCTGATGTAGTTTAGTGACTGCCTCGTGATTGTAGCGGTACCCGTTCGAATTCGATCTGGCGGTAGACTATTATTACAGTGGCGGTCCCACGATATGAAAACCCTCCACCATGGTTAGGTCCTAATAACCCACCGTATGTAAGAAATGACCAAGTAGGGAATCATTAAAAAAAAAAAATCCCTATTCTACAAAGGGCTCATTGCAAAGCGTATACTAAGCAACTGACTAATGTGTACGTTTATATATCAATAAATTAAAATACAAAATGATTCCCTATACTTAAAGTAGAGCTTACCTTAAACTACATTTGCATTGATTACTATTGAGTTGTATTTTAAAAAATTTACAAACATGTTAATAGTAAATGTTCATTTTTCCAACATATTCTAAGAATCTCAACATACGGACTCCATACAAGTTTCATTTACCCTACGAAACTATTTTATAAAAATTCAGGGCCAGTTTAAGCTTTGAAAAATCACTATACAATGACAAATCCCAACACAAAACTAAATGTTTATTCACTGAACTGTGAATGTTTATTCACACTCCATCTCGCTACAAGTCAGCCAGTATACATAGACAGCAAACCAATTCCAAAAACTAACTCAGTAAAATATTTTACCTATCTATAGAAGGATGACATGGGGTCTTCATGTGAGACAGACACGGCTTACGTTAAATAGGGCCTTATTGAAAGCTCCTTTACTATCTATTTCACAGATGATCCGCCCTAAAATTAAGACAGCGACTTCACACCTACACCTACTTACTTTAACCCATTTGGACATATGCCTCACAAATATACGGAACAGTAAAAAAAAACAAAAAAAAAACATATAAACAAAATACAAACATTTCAGTCAAAAACACTACACAATCAGTCAAATTACACGATCTCTATAGTACGTCAGTAACTGAACACTGCACACAGACTTAGTGTACAAGACCATATTAAAAAATCATACAAGACATTTTTTGACAAACTCTACCACGACACCAATAAATTAGTACAAGATAGGGCTATCACGAATATTTCCGACAACCAAAGACTAAAAAGGAGCTGGATGAGGGATCTCCTCAATTAAAAAATGAAATTATGTAAAGCCATGAGGTAATAATTTTTTCATTATTTCGCTAGATATCACTTTTGCAGGTTGTATTCAATCTGAAAACACGAACGAATAAAGTAAAAAAAAAAAAGTTTTAACAAAAAGTACTCGATGGCATTAAAATATTCTATTTTGTTCTGTAGAATAAGTGAATAAACAATAAGATATTCATTTCATTTTAAATGTTCACATTACTAGTTGTAATTTCTCTAACTTATATCATTAAAAGAGCGTTTTCTCATACAACATTTTGTGTATAGTGACTCATTGGTTCACTAAAGAATCTTTTGTCGAAAGTTAGCTCGTTATGAAAGGGGCTATATACTGTCTTGGATATCTTGATTAAAACTTAAGGATGCACTGCTAATAAATAGAGGTTTCTGTATGATATATAAGAGCTCAAACTTCCGTTCAAAGAAACTACATTTATTGGAAGAAGGTAGTTGACAGTATGAATAAAGTAGATTATAGGAAGAAAGTTCGGGTTGCGGTCTATAAAGGTAACAAAATATTACCAATTTGGTACCTTGGAATCTTCCTACAATCTACTTCATACGGTCACCTATCTTATTCCAATAACTACATTATAGTTATAGTTATAGTTATCATACTCTAAATACGAGTATATATTATCTTATTTATAAGTTAAGTATTGGCGAAAGCAAAATGTCAAAAAAGAGAAGAAGGATTAAGGTCTAATACGCTTGAACTGCTGTAACATACTGGCTTTATTGGGTTCGGTACATTTCTTATATACAGTCGATCAGCTGATCTCCTCAGTCAGCTGACATCGAAGTAACAGCTGACTAAGGTTGTAACTTATATACAAACATATATACAGTACATATATACACAGTAAAACTCTAAATAGAAACGAAATTATAATCATGTACCTTTAATTAATAACAGACTTGTCAAAGTTTAGAAATAATCGTTAAAAGACATGAAGTGCAGTAAACCGCGATCTATTCCTTTTTAGTTTTTTAATTAATAATTGAATATAGTTCAATAGTGAATATTACCCCATTTCTTTTAATCGCAAACAAAAACAATCACGGTAGAGTTCCCCCTGATTTATATGAAACAGCCAACTACTTCAGGAATAGCAAGTGGAATTTATAGATGAAGGTTCATAAAACTCTAATGCGAGTTTCGAGCCGTAACTTACACGCTGGAAATATAATCATATCCCAAAGACCCCAACCAGGTGCAAGACATCCTGCTATAAGTTCTATATTAATTTATTTTTATTACTGTCATTATTATTAATTAAAACAGAGCATATAGCAGGATATCAACATGATATTTATTTTTATT
The DNA here is from genome assembly GCF_000696795.3 of Halyomorpha halys. NCBI lineage: Eukaryota > Metazoa > Arthropoda > Insecta > Hemiptera > Pentatomidae > Halyomorpha > Halyomorpha halys. Next base: position 13,272 of record NW_027113343.1, on the reverse strand, counting down.
ATTATCGTTTTTACGAGACTGCTTAGCTCAGTAGTACGGCACCATGCTACTAACTCTAAAGGCCCGGGTTCGAATCTGTGGTGGCTGCGGCAGATAATTATTTTCTGTTTCACTGTAGCCCTTTTGGTTCTCGAGCCCTCCGTTGTCCACCTAGCCTCATGAAGTGGGTACACTTAATTGGTCGTGCGTGATTATGGCCAAATCACCTCTTGGCTCAACCGTTAGTCTAGTAACAGTTTTTCCTTACGAAGTACTCCATCCCTGACCCTTCATGGTGTGTACAGATTTAATTTTAAGTGTTATTACATTTTTCTCAAAATATTTTTTCGTTGTAAGTGAATTTATTTTATTAATTATATGTATAAAATTAATAAAATAAATTTGTTTTTCTTTGTTATTTTCTCTTTAATTATGTAACTATATTTTTTTAATTAATTTTTACAATTGATTTTTACTGTCAATGATTAAAGCATTTTACATAGTTAGGAGTGTCGTTAGCACGAGACTATACCCCCTCTCAACTGTTAAAAAATGTTCAAAAAACCGTGTAAGGGAAACAACACCAATTTGCTAATAAAAAATAATAATGTGAACACTTACGACCTATGAGCGGTCATGGGTTGAGTACTATATAAGGAAAGACTATTACTAAAACAATAGTTATATGAGGAGGTGAGTTTTTGAAGATCACGCTAAATCGCCAGATTTTTCCTAATTGAGGTAATAAATAAATAATAATAATAATAATTAATGAAAGCAAAAATAAATGGTCGTTTTTATGGCAGCATAATATCTA
>NW_027113343.1:9530-12010 GCF_000696795.3 Halyomorpha halys | reverse complement strand
TTTTACAATTGATTTTTACTGTCAATGATTAAAGCATTTTACATAGTTAGGAGTGTCGTTTGCACGAGACTATACCCCTCACCCCTCAACTATTAAAAAATGTTGAAAAATCCGTGAAATGCAAACCACACCAATTTACTAATAAAAAATAATAATGTGAACACTTACGACCTATGAACGGTCATGGGTTGAGTACTTTATACGGAAAGACTATTACTTGAACAATAGTTATATGAGGAGGTGAGTTTTTGAAGATCACGCTAAATCACCTGATTTTTCCTAATTGAGGTAATAAATAAATAATAATGATAATAATTAATGAAAACAAAAATAAATGGTCGTTTTTATGGCAGCATAATATCTATAGCTATGAACAATATGAAATGTAAAAAAAATCGTTAGTCCTAAAGATATATAAAGGTGTCCCTAATGACAATAATTAGGAGAGTAGGAATGATAAAGATAGTGGCGTACCAAAGAGTTAAGCTGCAGAGATTGTGGACACTAAGGGCTGGTTGTTCCCCCCTGAAATCCCTCCACTCAACGGCTCATCCCTTTGTTCCGTACTCCGAACCAAGATCGGTTGGTCGGGGTCTTATCCGATTTGGGAAGCTCGATTCTGGCTGGTTATTGAGAGCCAAGGGAAACAGTTTATATACCATCCACGGCTCAGGCTGTTGTCTTTTATTAAGGTTCGGTTGATAAACGTCGAATCCGAATTACCGCTTCTTACTGCAGTCGGGCGCGTTTAAGCGAAATAATTATGATGTTAATGCCATGTATAATATTAAAACATAATATTTTGTAATTAGTAGTTGTGTTTAGTTTAGTTACATATATTTTTAGGTAAATTGTTTTCATTAGAATTTGCTTGTTTGAAAAGAAAGATATGTATTTATATTTTTTTTTTTATAATTAAGTATAAAGAAACAGTTGCTAAGGGTTGTCAAGCCGTTGCTAAGGCGTCGCCTAGCAACAGGCCAACCATTTTCCTTTTAAGATCAGTTCCTGCTAATTAGTGGCCATTATAGTGTCCAACCAGCCCTGTCTGCTTTCAGTTCGTATTTTTTTTTTTTTTGACATTTGACTGGAATATGTAATTAGCAACAATTAGTTGGCTCGTATGGCCACAACCACCAGACCCTACCTGTCCTCAATAAGGGCCAGGGTGGTTATCTTGGTTTTTGAGCTAATATAGACGTGAGCTCACCAACTTTTGACCAGTTTGAGAGTTGCAGCGATGTTTTCAAATTGGTAAGACTGTGTCTTAACCACTGAGCTATGGGCGGCTAGGGCCTTAGGTTTTTGATTATGACATGGCAACTATTGTATTTTTGAAGGTACTATTCGTTATATCTTTTTTTTAATATTTATTTTGTTTTAATAACTGTGTATTATTATATCAATTTATAGAGAACATTTATTCTGTAGAATTTCAACGTTGTTTGAAGTTCTTCTTGTATAATAATAATTTTATCTTTTTCTTTACCATTTCCATACATAATTTAAATTTAAAATGTATAGTTTTTATTAACAGATATATGTTTTTTCTATAATATTTTTTGTGGAGGTCGCAAATTACCGGCTGAATTTGAAATGGGGTCTGATATTTATTTTATTTATTTTTTTTACGACATCGTTCTCCTCAACAGTGAATATAGCTCTTTTTTATGATATTAAAATGTAACTTTATGCCCGTTTTACTTTTTAATGTCCATTAAAAATTGCTTTTATCTATTGACCTTTTTGTCTCTCTCTGATTCATGTGGCTTCAATTCTTTCTAAAATAGATTTACAAACTAATGAGAGAAACAGTCTATTATAGAAAAATGTATATAAACAGATAAATAAAAATCACTTAAAGGCGGAATACCTTATCAAGGCGTTATGGGTACAAATAAAAGAGTTAAACTTCAATCTGGGTTTATGACATTTTTTTTGTTGGTAAAAATGGTTCTGGTGAATTAATTATATTAATAAATTCGAAGAATTTTAATCTTTTTAAATTGTATTACATGGTAGAGACTATATAAGAAAGAATGGATTCTATAGTTCTAATAAAAAGATCTTCTTTTATATTTCTTTATTAGCAGGTCGGTAGTTAATTTTATTAAGTTCATAGTTATTACACAACAGTTTAATTTACTTTTAACAATAGTTTATTTGGCGACATGGAAATAATGTTAATAATATTATAGTTGTTCGATTCATAAACCAAACCATATATGTTTTAATTGATATAGAGACAAAATTAATTTTAGTTTAAAAACTGGGATTTTTAATTTGTGTACCAACAAAAGGAAAACGCTAGCTGCCATGATGGTTTCATATATTAAGTAATTTAGACGTAAACAAGAAACACTAATTTAGCAATTCGTACTTCTTGGCACTTTGTAAATTATTACATATTTTTCTATTTTTATTATATTATCAAATAAGCGATATATAACACATTTCAAAACACCGTAAAATATCGAATT
>NW_027113343.1:3811-5075 GCF_000696795.3 Halyomorpha halys | reverse complement strand
TCAAAACACCGTAAAATATCGAATTGATAATGGTGAGGAACAGTCTTGCTCATATACATTCCCAACTATTATAACGTTATAATATTTTAAATTATAAATAATAAAGCAATGCTTAAAAATAATATTAGTTATGTAATTCAAAAATAAAAGAAAGAGAAAAAATACAAACAAAACAAATAATATTTATAAAATTAATAAAACATATCACCGACTTATATAATGAAATCATAATTTGAGAAATAAATAAAATAATAGCGATAGTAATAAAATAAAAAATAAATAAAAAGTTGCATAATATCATCCAATTGGCTGGACTTCAATCTTTGAGAGAAAGTTGAATGTCCCACAAAATGTCATTGCTCCATTAATTGCTAGTAACTGAGAATGAAATTTTGTATAGCGTTTTTTGGTGAATTCAGTCTTAGATTCCAATTATAGTTTTTGATTTATTTGACTATTTCTTACAAACCAGGCTCTCCCCCAAATTCATATTCCTACATTAGTAATGGTCTTAATATTATTTTATAGAAAGAGCTGTATTCTGGACTAAGCTTGGCTCTCGACAGACAATTTATCTTCTCTTTTATCAGCCGTGGATAAACTGTGGGATTTGAAGATCCTACTGGGGCAACCTCTATTAAGTAAATTGGGTTTGGAAGGAGAAACTAGAATGCTGACCGTATCACCTCCTTGTACAAGGCGCGGCAGTAAAATGGGAGCATATCAAATTATATTTATTTGATTAAAAACGATATTAACATTCTTCTATTATATATTTTTACATAGAAAATTGGTATACATTGAATTATTTATTAACGATTTGATTTTAATTCGTCACGATTTACCGCCGCATGCTGGTAAGCAAACAATACCTTCTACCAATTACTAAAGCTAGGTATATAATGATTCAAATGTAAAAATTATTCGGCTTTGGGGCTCCACTAAACCATCGAATACCTCTCGTATCCTTAACCAATCCATTCAGTCCAAAATTCTTAATGCTCCTTACTTCGTCACAAATCAAGTCATCCGTCAGGACTTCAATGTTCCCTATGCTGGTGATTTGGCCAGAACCAGATTCCGTTCCTTCCATGATAGACTATTCAACGACCGAAACCCACTTTTTCCTCTCCTGGCTATTCCTTAATTACCTAATAATCCTCCTAGGCGTCTGAAAAGAAGACCTCGAGATCTCCTCTAGAAATTTTATTGGAGTTGTATCAATGGGTAGATTCACCACATGTTTGTATCATGTCATTTTATC
>NW_027113343.1:0-611 GCF_000696795.3 Halyomorpha halys | reverse complement strand
TATAGTTATTTCTATGCCCATAGTTCTTACTAGATATAAGTATGCTGTGAACATAGCAACCCATTACAGCTGTGTAGCATACTTTTTATTAATAAGTTTTATTAAGTTCTTCTCTCCTAGTGCACCTCAAATTAAAAAGTCGGAGGGCCCGAAAATACATATTTTTGTGAAGATTTGTTGATATACCTATTGCATTAATTATATTTCTTGATTTTTAGGTATTAGTTGAAAGATTTTGACTGACAGTTGACATCTTTGTTTCAATCTGAGAGTCTGGACGAAGCAAAGTGGGTTTACGGTTAGAAACGCTAGTTAACAATAAATAGTTTTTTACTTTTTTTTTGATACCTTAATTGACCGCGGTTATCTTCCTACGAAAATTGGTTTTGTTTACATAAGCATGTTAATTTTTAATATTTCATTTTAAATAATCTAATTTATAAGAAGAGACGATACTATAATTAACAAGTACCAATATATATATATATGTGTGAATCAATTCACCAAGTTAATTTTAATTTCATCATAAAACATTAAAGATTAGATTTATTTTTTATTATTATAGTTGTTTGAGAGTGGTTTAGTTTCTTTTTAAACAATTTTGATCTCTT
>NW_027113342.1:0-3402 GCF_000696795.3 Halyomorpha halys | reverse complement strand
AGTTATCTGCTTTTCACCATCCTTTCCAATATCGTAACGATTATTAAACAAATTATAATTGCCACAAATTTAATTATAATTGGTGCGGATCAGTACACCATACCAAAGCTATGACTAAAACAACTAGGCCTTACCACAACCAACAACCAACGGGCGTTCATGACCAGGCTGTTAAACGCCCTTTCAAAACTAACAAACAACAACATAATGTCAAACACAAGAATTGTTCAGCTCAAATTTTAAATTATATCCTTTCAAACACGTGCAGATGAAAATAGTATGTAAATGATTTCTGATAGATATAAATTAATAAAAAATTATCGTGTAAGAGCTCGGAGGAAAAGAAGTCAGTTATTTCACCAATATTTTTCTGCATGAAAACTGCATAATTAATTGCCAAAACTGATGAGTCTGCTAAGTATAGTTATGGAGAATAAAAAATGATGGCTGCTTCATCATGTCATCTTATTATCAATGGAAAAGCATTAACTAAAACAGATCTCTAACTATAAAAGTACACATAAATGCAATATCACTCCCATTACAATTTTAACTATTTTAATTATACTCTTATTTATAACAACTATAATAAACCTGAGACAATTCAGAGGTTCGATAGTAATAATACTATCAAACAGCATCTTTAAAATATGGATCTACTTGATAAGACTCAACAAAATCCTTCTCTCAACGACTCAATCAATTATAAGTGCAACTTCATCGTATGTAATGTGCTCAGCATGATGAATCACAACATCCATCCAAAAAACATAACACGCCATTTCTATTTCCACAGGCGTTATTACATTACTAATATTACTGGGTGGAGGTCACGCAATTCACTATTGCGAGGCCGTTTAGATGAATTCCTTGGTCCCCTGTAATATTCTTTAGGATTAAATATGATATGGAAATTTTTTTCTCAAGAATTTATATTGGAGAAATATCTCCTCCCTTGACTAAGCACTGTAACGGAAACAAACCTATAACTAATTGGCATGAAGAGGAAGAGGTTTCATATCAAGAGCAGTCAGTAGTGAAGCTAATCGTCGAACACACGAAATGGAGTTACAAAATACCAAAGACCGCCCAGGGTATACCGACAATAAGTAATAAAGATAAAAATCTTTTTCCTCAAAGACTGATAGGATTTTTGCCTCCTGAAGGCCCGTAGGCCCCATTCCTGCAATAATAAACTATACTCAAACAAAGCGAAAGGTTAAATATTTAAAAAGACTAATTAATTGTTCTGATTGACTGCCAATTTTTGCCAGCAAAGCGAAAACTGGAAATTAAATAATTGTTGTATGAAGTATGCCCTCAACCGAATTGCCGGACACACTTCACTTTTGGTTGGCTGGTTGGGTTGGAGTGGACTGTATAATTGAAAAAACCAGATATGATTAAATGAAATAAAATTCTATTGTTCAAGTTACAAATGGTGTAGTGGGTGGCCGAAAGAAAACATTTATGTTTAGATGGTTAGTAAATTTTGAATGACAGGGCTATGGAAATTGTAGATCTAAAATTGAGGTGGTTGATGATGGTTACTATGTGGTGGTGAATGTTAATTAACTTACTCCATGGTTCTTTTTCCCTCCACATTCTCATGCTTCTCTTCCCTCTGCTCCTGAGAACAACTCCAAGAGTTCTACTCACCCATGGTAGATTCCTGATCTGAGAGACAAAGAAATTATGCACTGCTTCTACCAGAAGACAAGATGGCTCTCTCTTCGTCTGGGATGCTTCTCTTCACAGAGAGTGCTGGAGGAGGTGAGATTGGGCTGTTGGCCACATGGGGCGCTACTATATCCTGTAGGCTATTATGCCATGATGTTTGATGGTGCCCCCTCCAATTCAACCTTTCGGTTGCCGTAGGTTAACCGGAACAATTGTAGTAACTGAACTTTTTTTTATTAAATTAAGCATTAATAAAACAGAACAATAACAACATACTCTATTTATTCTAGGACAACTAAGTCCCTAGAAAGACTTTGAGCCTTAAAGAAATAATAAGTAGTAAGTATGAATAGTAATTGGACGTGGAGTGGCATCTCAATACACCAGGACATCCAAAGAGTAGGGGAGGCATCGAGAGACTTCACAGCACCTTAGGCCACAATCTACGGGTCTACCAGCTGGAAAAGGGATTGGAATCTGATGAAGCTATGATAAAAGCGATTGCGGCCTACAACTATTTCATTCATATCGTAACTAGGATTTCGCCCTTCGAAATCCTTTTTGGGCGTAGGGGGCGTCGACGGATTTAACGAGCCACGGCTGGGGGCGACAGCGAGGTTATAAATTTAAAATTAAAAAAAAACTTTATGGCGTTACTTAAGCGATGGAGTAAGGTAAAAGAGAGGATTATGCGGGAAAAGACGAAATGCGTAGCGCGCCACAATTTAAATGTTAGAGATATTAGCGGCGAAGTAAAATTCGGGACGATAGTATATCGCCGGGTAGCAAGGAGCTACAGAAATATGAGGGTCCATTCCAAGTGATTGTAATTAGAGAGCACAGTGTGGTTACTATAGAGAGGGTCAATGAGCCGAAAAAGAGATGAACAACTGAAGTTACCAATATCGGGAACGCCGTAGAAGGCTGGCTTATCTCATCACACAGGTAAAGTTTGTTTTGCTTTATTTCGTATATAGTTTTAGATTGCGTATTTCTGTTTGTGTGTGCAACAACAGTTAAAAATGTATATAGCATAAGAGAGTACCAAATGTTTTAGTTTCTTTCAAAGTGAAGTGTATATTTTGTGTTCTGTTCTTGAGTTGTCGTTTTGTTTTTGTCTCTTTTTTCGTATCAGATATGAAATTTTATGTCCTAAATTCGTTTTTCATTTTTAGACTTTATGAGGATTGTTCATAAACTGGTACGGGGGAGTTATAGAATTATGACCAGGCATAGTATCAGACCTAATCCTATCTCCTCTTATAAACAAACACTCAGAATGTATAAAAGGCAGATTAAGTTGGGAAATAAATCAGTATTCATTCAGCAAGTACGTGCGTTATTTCTATGCCCTTTTCCTTTTTTTTTTTTTTTATAATTTTCACCTGATTTAACGTAAGTTGTATATATATATATATGGGCATCAGATCAGCTGATATTGAATTTAATCCTTTAATTTTATACCAAGTGTTTATTCCCCAAAAATGCTTAGTTCTCTAGTTATCAGCGAAAACTAAAAACAGTTCCACTTTTTTTTCGGTTTAAAGCATGGGGCGGTAATGAACCTGACATTCGGATCCAGTGCCACCAAAACCATCGGATCATAATGATAAAACCGGCTGCAATTGTATTTGTAAAACCTTTTTTTTTTTAATTTTTAAATGAAAACTGTTCATGACAACAAACAATGATTTGTTCAATTTTAAATAATATATATATATA
>NW_027113341.1:0-1652 GCF_000696795.3 Halyomorpha halys | reverse complement strand
AATAATAATTTATTGAAAATGATGGAAGTAATAAACCTCAAAAAATTATATAAAATTGTTAAGATAACAGAGGAAGCATTTATCAATTTCCTATTTCACTAAGTCAGTTCCACTCCTTAGGTTAGGTTGTGGCCTTATTACTAATTTTTGCCCGAGCTACGGTGGTGCCAGAATAGAGGGTATTGAGATTTTCAGCGTAGGCTTCTGAAATGTGGGTTGAGCGACTAAACGCAATGTGGAGAAGTGCAATTAAAACTATTTGTCGATCAAATTTGAAATATTAATTTGCTACTCACCGATCTATAGAACGACTAATCTAACTACTACGAAATTCAACATTCATAATTATTGAATTCTTCATCAACAAGTTTTAATCGAAAACTTTTACTCGAATCGAATCATTTTTGCCTAGACTTGCCAATGAATATAAAATCATTTGGAACTCATAATTTGAAGTATCTTACTTTTCAATGATTTCATCCATGTTTTCCTTTTCAATGGTCCATCATTGTTTTCATTTCTAAACGGGTGTTTTTTGGTGAAGTTGTGCTTAGAAAAATTACTCGATCATGGAAAGAGTATCTCATTTCTTTTAAAAATCATTTTATTGACTTGTTTACATTGCCTGTTTGGGAAACATGCTTGGTGATTATTTTTGTTTAGTGAACGTTAGCAGGTATTTATGTTTATGAGTCGGGTCTGGAAAGGCTAAAGGTCCATTTCCTTCACCATTTTGTTTTTTTAATTAACATAATGGCTAATCAATAATTATTTCAATTTTGTACTTTCTTTTGGTATTTTTATCTAGATTCAATTGAAACTGTCCTAAATTTCATCAGGACAGAATTATATGATGTAAGTAAGAAATAATTCAAGGGGATGTAACTAGGTTAACAGTTAATGGCAAAAAAAACTAATACAAACTAAATGTCCTGGTAATGAAAAATAAATATAATTCGTGCTATTTGCTTTTTCAAGACTGTTAATAGTAGTATAAAAGGAAAATAAGCATGAAACAATTTTTTTCCGGCTATTAGGCTCAAATAATATTATGTACGGCGTTGAAAAATATTGGAAATAACATAGGTTTCCATGCCTCATGACTAAGAGGAACAGATATATAAAGTGCGATTCTCAGTTTCGAAACCTCGAAGATCTAAACGTTTTTCCCAAAGCATTAGCTCATATATCACACGTCCAAGTAACCACCAACGCCATTTCAATTTCTACAATAATTATTAATTACTGATTCTTAAAAGGTTTTATTGAACAATATTTAGAAATATTTCGCCACAATGAACTGAACCTTCTGTATACGGACCACCGAATGCCTGTTTTGTAGTCGTTGATATCCTCAGTCTGATTGAGAGCGCTAATTTAGATTGTATGGCTTCATTAAGAGTAATCAAGCTCGTTCTCTACCAGCTCTATTGCCTCCTCAAATAATAAACAGGCAGTTATTTATAGTTTATAGCCCATATATTTCATAATGGAGTGAGCTTTATTAACCGCTGTCTGGAGCAATGTTTTGCCCGCTTACAAAAGATCCAAAGTTATTAAGGTTATAAATAAAAGCTTTACAGCAACATAAATAACCGAGACAATGGTCTGGTGCCATCGGATCAAACCATAATAATAGCTGAGAGAGGTAA
>NW_027113340.1:0-5306 GCF_000696795.3 Halyomorpha halys | reverse complement strand
TAATTATTATAAATTATTAAATTAAGTTTTTAAAGAACAAGAGATAAAACAACTTAGCTAATCTTTCTTCGTGAGGGTTAAAAATAATTGCCTGAATGAAGCAAAGTATGAAATGTCTTTTATTGTAAAGATAGATATGTGTTTGTCAGGTTTTTTAATGCTATAACCTTAATTTTGAGAAACAGTATCAATGTTACAATTTCTGATTAAAAGTCCTGTACATACCGTGAAGAAATCGGTATGTTGAGTAAAGGAGGTAATGAGTTATCAACCTCTTCATGGTACGTACGGAGTTGTCTCTTCACAGAACTATGTCACACTATTAGGGCTTCAATTTTAGTACTAAGGAGACTGAAATTTATATAGAAGCTAGACAACATTGTGAATGATTTTGCCAATTTTTCTGCCTGGAACCTGGTCAAATTAAGGGAACGAAACTGCGTTGCCTGACTGTTTTGGCTAAATTTTGAATAATCAAGAAATTAATTTTTAGTACAGTAATGTGATAGATAAGAAATATTGTATTTTTATTTATTAGTTTTTGTTTAAGATTATAGTTAGATTCCAATAAGTAGTGTTGTTCAAATTGAATGAACTTCTAAATTACATGAGTGTTTCAGATCATCTTAAAATACGGCTTTGTATTTACCTGGAGTACCCTCTTTGACAGACCCGTCTTCTGGGCCAGCTGTTTCAGGTCCTTTGCATCTGGGTTTTGGTTGATGGCAAAGTAGGATTTCATCGTCCTCAGCTGGTGGTGCTTGAAGGAAGTTCGCATCCTCTTCGTCCTCTGTTGCTGCACGCTCGGAGAAGTCACGGAGCTCTCGTAGGTCAGCGACTCCATGGACGAAGAGAGATCGCCGGAATGGATAACTTCTGGAGAAGAAGGAAAAGTTATTAGACTCAATTATTTACTTTTATTAGTCCTCTGTCAATACAGAGGAACGATATTGAAATTTAGAACGTTTTAAAGACATCACTATCAAGAGAACAAATTGGTACAAACTAAGCATATAAGTAAATTGAATTATACTGAGAAGGTACTGATATAATACATTTTCGATAACTATAAACAATTATTTAAATAAATTACGCAGTTTTGAATAATATAGTTTAATGCTTAGACTTTTAGTTAGGGTGTTATTAATATTTAATCTATATACACCAAAGTAGTATACTATAGTAAAACAGAAAAATAAAATGAACGACTCAATAAATGTGTAGACATAGTAGATCAACGAAAATTAACTTATGAATTGAACCATATGTTATAAATCTAGAATGAGAGTAAAACAAATGAAAAATTTTTATTTTTTAAAGGCCTTCTTTATCCATAAAATAAATAAAACATTTTAAAAGAATATCTTGTAATTGTAGTTGCTTAATAAGTTAATTACTGTTTTTGGTTTGAAAAGAGTATTTCTTCATAAAAAAATCTTTTAATGTAAGATACAAATTGAGTATCAATAGTATCAAGGAAGGTTTTTGTCACTGGGAAAAATAAACAACATATTATTTATGCATTTTTATCTACTTAATTTCAATAAAAACATGGTAAACAGGTTGCAATTGCAGGTAAAAATAGCTACAAAAACATATTTAAATTTCTGAGCAACAAAGAAATATATATGTTCCTGAAAGAGAAAATATATATTCGTTGTTTACCAATTTGCAAATAAAATTATTAAGTTTTTCTATTGGAAATACAATCACATTAACGAATTCTAAGGATATTATGGATCATCTCTCCAGCTGTTTGATTGATGTAAATATGAATATAATTTACAAGTAAGTAAATACAATAACAATAGAAATAGTAATATACCATACTTTAAAGGCCATTAATACTCTAAAATAGAAAATAAAGTAATGCTTTACTTATAAAGTGATAATGGTTTTCTGATTTATTTCATTTATTATTATTTAAATTATTAGATTAATTTTAAAAGACATTTAAAATTAATCTAATAATTTTAGTGTTATAAACCTGTTCCCACTCGCATCAAATTTACATGACAACGATTATGGAAACCTACGCACACAAGCTGATAAATTATACACATATATTCAAATATTATACACAAGAATTATATGAAATATTGGAGTGCTTAGTAACCTAAACATTATCTTTCACTTCATCTTTCAACCAATTTTATCAGTGGCTATGGCTAAAATTATCGATAAAGTTTTAAGCCAATATAATCAGAGTAAACTGGGTATATGTATAGGATTTATCATCTTTTCATAAAAATTATTTGTTTGATAATAGAAAAAATTAATCAAAATAGATTTTAATAATTATAAATAAAATGTACTGAAGCATAAAACAAAATATATTACTTAAAATTATTTTATTACACTATTAGTATTGTACAATTAAAACAATTTGAATGTACAATGTGTCCTTTCATATTATTAAATTACAAAATCAGGACCCGATTGTTGCATACAGAAAATTTGGAGAGGTCGGATCAGAAATCAATTGCGTTTCAATTAAAAATCATCTAAGAGAGCATATCCTTTCCCGATTTTTTGCCCACATTCGTGTAACTCATTTCCCTCCAGTAAGAAGATGGATGGTGTGGAAGACAGTCCCGAATCCAGTGGGTGTGATGGCTGCAGAGACCAAGCAGGTCATAGCGACGACTACCGTGATCAGCTTCATGCTTCAACTTGCGATGTGTCTACAGAATTGTCTAAACGGTCTCCTTGTTATACTTTTATATCGGGAGCAGAGCGATAAGCCTGTTTTTATTGCTAAAGTCAAGGGCAAACCTTACTCATCACCTTACTCACACATTCAGGGAAAGTACACGTAGTTCCATTCTTTGAATTTTTTCAGGAAAATAAAAATAAGATTTACCTATATTGTTTAACCATTAATTAGGTAAAAAAAAAAAAAAAAAAGAAATACAAAAAATTCTTGTATTGAAAATTTAACCTTTCAATTGATAGTTCACAACAAAACTTCATAAAAATGTTAATTATCACTTTAGCATTGGGATAATGCCAACATAAAGAATAATTTTTTGGATTTAGATACGAAGGATCATTATTGTTATCATGATTGTTGTTGCCAGCGGCCTATGACCATCATACAAATATTTTGTTTTTTATTTTTCCAAAAACTGTTTTAGATGAAGATATTTTAGATCTTAAAGATTTTAAAATAAGTACAGATGTGGACAGTTGGCGCAGTAATGCAAAACCGTTGTTCCCTCTAAGTATTTCACTTTTTTATGAGGTTATATTTGATTTGAAAGGTGTCTAAATAAGTTATTTTTGACAAAATCATTTTTTGTAGTAAGTCTAAACATTTTCAATGCAGTTATTGGAATGAACATCTTTAAGGCAATAAAAGAACTAGAGTTCAATAATTGTCTGGGGTTAGAAAGTACTTTTCTGAATAATTATGTTGCCTTTCCCTGACTAGCTATTCTTTTCTCTATAACAACTAGATATTTAGATTTTTTTTCTTCAGAACACTACACAGGCTAATAATTTCATAAATGTGATATAAACATTTTTTAAGGTATATCTGTGGTTATCACAGAATAATTATACGTATTCAAAATAGATAGGTATCTCTAACCTATTGAGATATCTATTCTCAAAAGCAAATAATTAAACAAAATCATTTCAGGGGGAGGAGAGAGCTGAACTTTATGATGAAGAAAAAGGCTACACTGATACGAGAGTTAAAAGAAGCACACATGATAATCTTTGATCACTTTAAGGGAATGAAAAATGAATTTACTGTTTATGGTGAAATGTTGCAGAGGAATTAAGAAAAACAAAAAGTCGAAGATGTCTGTGTCTAATTGAAATTTAAATTGATTGTTTATTTTTAAATAGGTAATGGAGAAATATAAAGACGGAACTTCTCTTTCAACGAATGTCCGAGGATTATTAGTAATACATTAAGTAGATATGGGAGAGTTGAAATTTCGGAGGTTTGGAACAGTGTAGTTCATGAGTTAAATTTAAAAAAATTCAGGACCGTATTGATAACATACATTAAGGCACCATGGTATCAGGTGACATATCCTAATCTTCACTTTATTAGTGCCTATGAAAAAAAAATGATTAACCAGTGATATTAGGCTAGGTTTTAAATGGATTGTTGTGTTTCCTTGAGAGAGGTTAAGGTGTTTTTTTTTCTGTAGTCACTAACCTCTACTTGGTCTTAAAGAACAAGTAGAGGTTAGTGCCATTACTTGATTTTATTATTTAATTTGTTATTTGTTCTTAATGTGGTAAATGTTTACAGAATTTGTATTTATTTTTATCCATTAAAAATGAGGGATGGGGTATAAAATATGAGGAGGCTAAAGGCAGTCTTCCAACTCTATTACCTCCGTTCCATGCCTCTCCTATCTTTCTTTATTTAATTTACCTCCTTATATCACAATCCTTTTTATCCTTTAATATCTTCTAGCCCTTTGGGAGAGCTGGCAAATATTTTTTAACATAAGGAAAATGTTTCTGATAGCAACCCGCGTTTATAATCACAGATCCCACATTTCCGTCGAGGCTTTTAATTTTTCCAAAAATTGGGGCAAATTCAAAAGATATATAAGAGGTTTTCCAATGGTACCGTTGATATTTGGCTAAAAAACAACTCTGCGAGGACCTTAAACAATTATAAAATTGGGGAATCACCTACAATATGTTACAATTCAATTCTGAATTCTAAATTAAGAATAAGAAGGTTAAAAAAGTACTTTACCTATTCATCCTGTATATCTTGGGGATGAATATTTTTTTTGCTAATAGGTCACAAATTAACCAGTGCATGAAAACCAAGATGCTCAAGATTTAAACCTGCAAGGTTTGTCATCATCATGTTCATCTGCTAATAGCTCGCCAAAAAAATTTACTTCTGAGGAAATTCACCATTTTCCGAAAAGCCTCACTCAGAACAATTGCAAGAGACAGGAAAAACAAGGAAAGCATAATCCTTTTCCTCACACCAGAGAAAGAATGAATAGAGATAGAATAAAAGGGGAAAAAAAATCAAAAGCTAAAATAATACTGAATAGAATAAGAATCAGGAAAAAATTATTGAAATTCGACGGCAACTTATCCACATCAGAAGAGCGCATTGAAAAAATAATTTCAAGTCAATCATTTAATCCTTACAGTCCAAAATCTTTCGTAAAATCCTTAATGCTCCTTACTTTGTCACAAATCAAGTCATCCATCAGGACATCAATATTCCACATGTTGCCGATTTGGCCAGAACCAGATACCGTTCCTTCCATAATAAACTTCTCAACCACCCAAATCCACTTGTTTCTAACCTG
>NW_027113339.1:0-2400 GCF_000696795.3 Halyomorpha halys | reverse complement strand
GAGATAATTAGGCATACGTTGGGGTCTTGTATTAGTAACGAGGCGGGGGTTCTGTATGTCATGTAATAGTCTTCCCTTTGCTCACATTATACAGTGAGCGTATATAAATTTTATTTTATTTAAATATGAAAATAAAATATATTTCAATATTATAATAGCAAAGAAAATCTTAATTAATAGCTAAAAATATAATATATTATAAAAAATCAATTTTTTTATTATATTTTAGCATAGCAAGTATATAAATAAAAGCCTGAATGTCTCAATTATATAAAAATAACGCGTTATCTATTCCTTTACTGACATCCAGTTCGCTACATTTGAAATATGACAGTCTAGAGCTGCCTCACACCGTATAGCAGAGATGGGCAAAAATTAGCGATAGTCCAAATTAACAGCTAAAATTGCTATGGTTACGACCCTTATTCATGAATGAACCATTGATAAATAAGTGTTGTATCCATGGCAATTTTAGCTTTTAGTTTCAACTATATTTAATTTTTACCCAACTCTGCCGTATAGCACAAGAGCTATGATGAAAAATAGTTAGCTATTCCACCCTAATTTTTATTACTTTGATGAAAACTATATATAAATTACTAGTCAAAATTGATAAGACAGCTAAGTATAGATAGGGGGAATAAAAAACGACGCCTTTTTCAAAAGGTTAAAAAAAAATAACTTTTATTCATTCATTTTTAAATCTATCAACAAAACTATCCAACCTATCTCTACTTTCTTCTTCTTTTTTTTCCCCCGTAATGTTTTTGTTTTATGTACGTCTCCTGTACTTTTTTAACTATATATTTTACGTACATTTTAAAAATTTTTACTCTTACCATTATTACTTATTTTTATTCTTATCATTGTTTATTCAAGTTTATTTTATGTCTTCCTTCCTTTTATTTATATATAATTTCTTATCACTTTATTTTTACACAATATTTATCCTAGCTTAAATTATCTTATTGTTGTAATATTCTTAGTTTTTTTTTTTTAACTTTTTAGACCTGATGAAGCTCTGCAAAGTGGGGCGAAACGTCGGGAATTAAAATAGTTATAAACTATTTGTTCTGTTTTTTACCGCAACCCTGACCATCTTCTTATATTTAAATTTTTACGATCAACTATATTTACATATATACCCTAAATATAGTTTTTTAAAAAGGTAAATTTCATAATTTCAAAATTTCATGCTCTGAAAAATCAGAAGTTGGTGAATTTATTTTGAGAAATCTATACATCTAAAACCATTTGGTGTACTGATATCAACTAGCTCGGATAAAATATCATGAGAAAAATTTATATTTATATGAGAATGAATATGTCTTTTAGTATGTACTATATTTTTTATATTTCTCTTTTATCTGCTTTTTATTCGTAATTATTTCTCTTTTTATTATACATTTAAAACTTTTTTTTTTTTATATTTCTTGTTTATTTATACTTTCACTGTACATCTTAATTTATTTTCTTTAATTTACATCACACAATTTTTATATAAATTTTAATACATTTTAAACCACACTATAGTTTATTTTGATTTCATTTTATCTTTTTCCATTACTATAGTATTTGATTTTAGTTGTTTCTAAAATTTTAGCCCTGATGAAGTCCTGCAAAGTGGGGCGAAACGTTGGCTCTTGATAAATTAATTATTTTCTATTCGACTTACTTTGACAGCGCACGGACCATCTTCCTTTTATTATAAACTTTTGAAAGAGGTAATTCATGATTTCCCTAATCAAAAAACCAAGAAAGTGCCTTGTGTAAATATATAATGTTGTTAATTTTCAAATATTAAAATAATTATGATTTTAACTAATTTGTTTTTATAACCCAAAGTTGTATATAAAATACTTTAAAGGACACTAACTCTAATGTAAAGAAACAGTCATATCTTAAAATGCTATGGGACATACACCCCTATATAATTAGATGTATAGAAGTATATCGGGAGCGGACTGGTTAGTAGTTAGTAGTATTTACTGGTTAGTAGTTAGTAGTATTACTGGTTAGTAGTATTTACTGGTTACCAGTTAGTAGTATTTACTGGTTAGCAGTTAGTAGTATTTACTGGTTAGTAGTTAGTAGTATTTACTGGTTAGTAGTTAAACACTAAGCACCCGGGTTCGAATCCGGCAGTGTCAAATAATTATTTATACTTTTACAATAGTCATGAGCCAACCTTTTGGGCTCGAGAGCCCTCCGAAGTCCACCCAGCCTCAAAAAGTAGGTAACCTTAATTGGGGCAAATCAACTCCTTGAACAACCATAGGTTTAGTAGCGATACCTTCTTACAAAGGACTGCACCACTGTCCCTTCGTGGGTTTAAATACCACAAATTTATTTTTATATAAATATATATCTTGCATTGATTACTAAGGCTATTTAAAAAAA
>NW_027113338.1:68918-69275 GCF_000696795.3 Halyomorpha halys | reverse complement strand
CATAATGAATATAATTATTAATTCCACTGAAAATTCGAAATTTTTCATGACCGAGATACTCCTGACTATAAATATCATATATTAATAAATAAAAGTAAAAAATTTAATTGAAAAAAAAAATGATGTGGACTTACTTCAGATATATTATTTCTCAAAATATAAGTAAATGGAAAACAGCGAACATACCTGGAACAAAAAAGAAAATTTCATAATTCAACAAAAATTATTTAATATTAATATTTTAATTATTATGGATTAAAAAAATTATACAAGAGCTGAAATTCAATTGAAAACAAAATATTGTTTTTTGAAATTTCTCAAAGTTAAACTTCTTTACAGTTGAAGAAAAAAAAAAAT
>NW_027113338.1:67698-68868 GCF_000696795.3 Halyomorpha halys | reverse complement strand
CTGTAATCAAAACTCAGAAGTAAACAATAACATGAAGTTTTGGAAGGAAAGGTTACTAAACAAGCTGCTCAGAAAATCCGCTAGGAGCTCTTATGTATTAACCATTTCACATGACTTTAAATAGGCCTGCTCACAATCTTGTACTTATAACATTTAACATGGTAAAACATTTTACACAACATCATGAATACTTCTACTGCCTAACCATGGTTGAGGGTCAAAGTTTTTCACTTTGTGGGACCGCCATCCAATGAAAAAAGTCAACGCCCAAGGGCGGATTCGAACCGGCACCGCCAATAGACATCAAATTGGGAAGAGTGTCTTAACCGCTGAGCTACGGGCTAACAACCCAAAGGCAGGGTTAAACTTATGTAAAAATAAAATTATATACAAATGAAAGAAAATAATAAATAAAATAATATTAATAAAAAATATCCAATGTTAAAAATATTTAAAAAAAATAACTATTAGCAATTTTAAAAGCAAACTATTAGATTAAAAATGAACATGAGACGTAATAAAAGAAAATAAAACTAAAATACGGAAAATTATGTAGTAAGGTAAGATGAAATCGAGAGAGGATAAACAATAATAAAATTAATAATAATAATAAAAATAAATGAGTAAAGAACAAATGAGGACCACCCAGCTGCTTAAGTTGAGAGCATTCGAAACTCATAAAAGAAAATCATAGTGAAGCATATATCAAGTATACAGAGTGGAGGGGGCACAACCGTTAAAGGCTTTATTATAAATATGATTATAAAGGAAGAATGAAAAATAATAAGCAAGAAGAAAATATAAAAATATGATAATAACACTAACTATAAGAATAATACAATTAAGGAAAAACTAAATATAAATCAAATGACAGAACACGCAACTAACAATATATACAGATAGAAAGTATAGTCAGGATAATACAATGAATACAATATAGGTGTAATACAATAAATGTAAAAGAAGTAAATAAATAATAATAAATAAAAAGGTATAAACCTAAACAAATAGAATAATTAGATAATGATAACAACCGTTTTTATATCGATCGCGATAATAATATTTTATCTACATTGATAAATAGTCAAGACAATATAAGTAAATTGAAAAGATATAAAGAAAAATAAGTTAATTTGAACAATGTTAGATGAAAGTTTACAATAAAATGGG
>NW_027113338.1:64494-65288 GCF_000696795.3 Halyomorpha halys | reverse complement strand
TATATATATAAATATAAGTGAATAAAATAAAGTATAAGAACAATAAAATATAAGTCCATAATAAGGTTAAAAAAGGATAATAAAAATATAGGAGATGATAATGATAAGTAAAATAAATAATTGACACAATTTGAAGGGAAAGTTAACAGTAAATGTGAAAATTAATAAAAATATAGTATAATAACAATATAATATATAAGTAAATAGGTAAAATGTAAAATTAAGTAAGTAAAAATGAATGTCAGATTCTCCACTCAAGTTGAGTGTTTGCGGCTTTAGCGCACTTGCTCAGCCTCCACTGGCTTACTACCAGTGGTGCGGCGAGAGGGGTGCGCTGGGATCTTTTGAGCTCTGCTCTACCCCTCACACGTGGAGGACAGAGTGGGCTCAGGGATCCTCAGGTCCATTGTGTAGATATTGTATATAAGAGTGTAAATGTGACTAGATATTATATTTTATCATTATGTTATTTTATTTATATATTTTTTCATACACATAGTTTGATTATGTTCATTTTATTTATCCTTCTGTTTGCATATATTTTAAGAGAGATATTTTTTCTTTTATTTATTTTTATTTAATTTTAGTATGAATGTGATCATTCATCATTATTACCTATTGCCCACAACTGTGTGGCAGATTTTAATATCTATCAATAAATAAAAAAGTATTTTAAAAAAAAAATTGAATGCTGTAAAAACGTGGGGCGAAACGTCGGCGAATAAATAGTTGTAAACTTTAGACCGCACTACTGACCATTTCTTCATAATTATAATATAATACGGTACACTATA
>NW_027113338.1:60851-61704 GCF_000696795.3 Halyomorpha halys | reverse complement strand
GAAATTCATAAATTAAAAAAATATATAAATTTATATTCATAAATATATATGGGCTACTTCCTATGCGGGTGATGATATATGATCCCCATACAGTCTAAGATAATATTTTCTGTCATGCTCACAATATCCCCGATGCTAACACCTAGGCCTTCTAAGAAGTCCCTTGTTCTGTTTGGTGTTGTCCTGCAAGATCCAAACCAGAGGCCTCTCGTGGTGAACTCTCTCTCTCCGAAGGTCTCCCGGAATTTTTCACATATTTCCTTTTTTTTTCACTTTCCACTCCACTCATCTGATCGAGGTCATTATTCTCAAGTCTCACCTTCCAATCCAATACCAGAGGCGTGCCTCCTGTTTTAGAGAATGCCACAATAAAAGAATAAAATAAAATAGTTCTTAAAACACTATTTAAAAAAAAAAACTGATAAAAAATTAACCATTACTGAAAAAAACTATCTCTACTAACACTAACTCCAAGGACTCGAGTTTGAATCCGGTTGTGGTAGATAATTATTTTTAAAAAAATAATTCTTCTTAAAATAATTCCGATAACTATTTTATAATGTAGCCGTGAGTCAGGCCTGTGGGTTCGGGATCCACCCAGCCTCATTAAGTGGGTACCCTTAATTGGACAAAAATCTAGCTGTCGAGCGTGATTCTGACCAGATCACCTCTTTGCACAACCGTTTGTCTAGTAAAAGTCCTTCCCCTGAACCTTCATGGGTTGAAGCGAAGATATTCATTTTTTTTTTTTAAATTTTATCTTAGACTATTGCAACATTTACTAGACAAACGGTCTAAATTGCCAATCCATTACAAAAGACTGATCTACATGACTATTATAAGGCCTATCTGG
>NW_027113338.1:47979-58796 GCF_000696795.3 Halyomorpha halys | reverse complement strand
TACTCTACGGAGCGCCACTGTTCACCGACCTCTCAGATGGCACTCCTCCCACGCTTTCAAGATTCAATGCACAGGACGATGGTGCGAACAACAGCGTGGCGCAAGAAGAAACCACCAGATCGCCATACGCTATTGGATCTCCCGACTGTCCCAGAATTCATAAAACACCGCCATATCAAATTCTTTGATTCCCCCTCCAGTAGCTCCCAAATCCGCTCTTCCAGCCTCTGAAACTAGCGCCCCCTCTAGTGCGTTGGCAACAAACTGTGAAAGGACACGTCTTAGATTAAGATTTTAGGTTTAATTTCATAAGAAATGTGTGCGCAACACATTTAACAGTCATGCAACCCACACTGATAAACTTTTAACACTAACTAGACTCTTTAAAATGTAGACCCTCTACATAAAAAGGAGATACAAGCAAAAACTGTATATGAGGTGTAGATAGTTGACCGTAGATTAGAACTCGCAGGCAGTTGCAGGCCTACTTTCTACGCCATAACCCCTGATGAAGACCTGAAACTCAGGTCGAAACGTCGGCATAAAATAAATAAATATGGTTTTGTTTATTTGTTGTTCTTTGCTGACCGCACTCCCCGACAAACTTCTCCAACCATTAAAAACTGTATATATTTTTCTTATTATGTATATGTTCATCAAATCAAAATAATTTTCTATAAGGGTTATGAAAAAAAAATTTTTTTTTCACTGCTATTGATTAGAATCATTTGATCATTTTATTTTCTTTCATTTTAAAATCATTAAATCCATTCTAATTCAGTCATAATAAAACAGTTTTATGTTCTCAACTATTTCGCTGTAAAAGAAGATTAAACCTGTATAAACCGAGCTATGCTCTACTGTTTGTTTAGAAATTTTAAAATTTATTAATATTTAAAAAAGTAATAGATTTTTCAAATATTCAGAGATGCAGAATAAACGTAAACCTTTCGATACTATAAATATATAATTTTTTTTTTTTATATCTCTATTAAAATTTACGACTGTACATAATAATACATTCAGTAAATTTGATGTAAATTTGTAATGGAGTGATAAAGGCTAGGAGAGAAGCTTCCCATAGGTAGCACGTTTTTACATTAGAAATTCTTGTGACTTGTCGAGGATGAATGCTATATGAATAATAGCTGTAAGGGTTGACTGCGAAGTATGTAGTTGTAGATCGCTGTCCCCTCGTAAGCAGACACTGTGCGATACATAATATGACAACTGCTGCTGTTACGAGGCCTTAAAGTCGACTATACAAGCAAACGACGATGCAGCCAGTCTTTTATAAACAGCATTTATTGACATAGTTACAAGCAAACAGTGCACATAAATGTCCTTATTTATTGTCGACATTATCTTCGGATAAAGTATCATAAGCGATATTTATATTTTAATTTACATAATTTTCAGTACTTATATTTTCTTGTCTTTAGTTATGAGTCAATTTTAACGATAACCAGAAATGGTATTGATAATAACGAAACTTTTCATGCGATACAATATTATATCCATACTTTCCATCCAATACTTTCGGGTATCCATATTTCAGTTAAAGTATAGAATCGAAAGAAGTATCGATACTTTGGTGATATCACGTCACTAAGTAGGCTTACAGAGTATGAAATGGGCGTAGGCAGGATTTAACTAAGGATGGAGCAGGCCTCCTCCCTTTACACACACATACGTATATATAAAGTTACAGCCTTAGTCAGCTGACTGAGGAGATCAGCCGAGCGAATGTATATAAGAGATGTACTGAACCCAATAAAGACATGTACTAAAGAGATGATAACATAACTAAAGAGATGATAACATAAATAAAGACATAACTAAAGAGATGATAACATAAATAAAGACATAACTAAAGAGATGATAACATAAATAAAGACATAACTAAAGAGATGTACTGAACCCAACACGTTAACACCTGCCCCCCCCCCTCCGGTGCGTTGGCAACACACTACGTAAGGTCACGTAGTATTAGAATTAAGTTTTTATTAGATTTAAGTTTGTTAAATTCAGAAATAATGTGTGCTCCAACACATTATACACTTTTATAAATACTGACAACAAAAATAATACACTCCAAAAGACTCGTTAGGATGTAGTTGTTCTACAGAAAAAGGAGAAAGTTCATTGTTTATAAATACGCCATTAAAATTTTGAAGGGGTTTTGAAAAAATAAATAAAATAAAGCCAGAATTTCACAGTAGTTCAAGCGTGTCACATCTATTCCTTCTTTTATTTTTAACATTTTGCTTTCACCGAAACTTAAGTGGTGCCAAATCCCGGGAACTTTAGATACCGGATTAATTTTTTCTTTTAAGAAGAATTTTGTTGTTGTTGTTTTATCATCTTCAATATTTTCCTCTCTCTTCTTTTTTTTTTTGTAAATAAAATGGCTGCTAATGGTAAGGGGGTCGTTTGACAAGCGGTTTTTAACCTGTAAGCTTTCAATCAAAACGTGGTCCAGAACGCAACTTCCACAGAGGGAAATCCTCAACCCCCAGAGTTTCCTCCATTACCAGTATATCTTGCAGAAGCACACGCAACAACACAAGAGTGGATCAAACTATATACTGCAACCGCCCAAGACTTGAGGAAAGCCGTTTCTGATCTCGAACGGTTCACCGGGGAAACAGGCGAAATTGGCCACTTCATAAAAGGGAGTGGCCGACTGATAAGCCGAATTGAAGCAAAATCTATCGAAAATCTACTCGATAACGAAGATTAAAAGTAGTGGTCGTCTGCAGAGGGAAGAGGGGCATCCTCAACAAGATTCAGGCAGACGAAGAGACCCCTTGAAGAAGTATCAAATTACAATGATATATGCATAGTAATTTATTTTATTGTAAATAGTTTTTTCTTTATTGTTTTTGTTTTTTATATTATTATACTGTATAGTATTAGTTTACGAGGATTGTTAGTAAACTGATGGGGGGGGGGAGTTACGGTCTGAGTCAGCTGACTGAGGAGATCAGCTGATCGAATGTATATAAGAGATGTACCGAACACAATAAAGCCAGTATTTTACATCAGTATACAAGCGTGTCACACCTTATTCCTTCTTCTCTTTTTTAACATTTTTTTTTCAACGATACTTAAGTTATATACATATACATACATGTATTTGATTCTGTAACATAGGGTAAAATTCAATCATTACTTTTTAAATTTATATTACCGATTTAATTTAAATTGTTAACAAAAAAGTTTACCTATGGCTCGCACAAGGAAAATATAAGGCATTTTTGCACTTATCTCTGATGATTTTTCCGACGTCACCATCTTTCCCTGTCATTTTCTTCCTAATTATAGCATGTTTCCAGAATGAAATGAGTCTAATAAGCCCACTATTTTCTTTCCTTTTTATTCCTTGGGTTCCAAAAATCTAGGGGGAAGGGCACGGCTCCCTCCTGCTCCGCTCTGTCTACGCCCATGCTGAATACTCTCCTAGCGTCAGAGAGTGATAATACAAAAACTAACCTCACCTTGAAGGAAGTAAAGGGAGGGGGTAAACTGGCAGAAAAAGTGAAGCCAAAACGGCGGAGGTTATGTGCCTTCCAGGGGCGTGGCAGAGGAATAGGAGAAGAGTACGAATCAATCACTGACTACCTTCTATTTCAGTTTAAATTACAATGGCGACATTCTTATAACTTCAACGTAAATATTCCTTTCGTGGGCGAGGCCTTTTTTAACCTCACGTATATTTATGAAGATAGGTTGGTCGAAAAACCTTGAAAATTGATACCATATGTTATACATACCAAGTCTAAAATATTATTCGTGGTAAAATCAAAATATTGGACGTTTTATATCTAGAAATAGCCTATTATAGGGCCAGAGTGTAAGCCGATGGAATAGTAAGTTGAAAAGAGAGTTGATAAAATATATTCCAAACTCGCGGTCGGTTGTGCAGGTATTGAACTTTAAATTGGATACAATAAAGCTGTGGAATAATAACAAAAAGTTAACTGTTTTTAAGCCATCCCCTAGCTAAGTATCGAGGTACATAACAACATACAACAATAATGGTAGATCAAGTGCTCCGTCATTCTGTGAATCAGCTGTAGTTTTTTTGATTGGTTATTAAACATGTACGTCTAATTATAATTTAGAATAATTTACTTACAATGTAATCAAAACATGATGATGATAGCGCCCGTAGTCCAAAACATTGGTGCACGCGAGCACAAGAGATCCTTTACATTTATTTTTCTTATCATCATATTAACGAGTAATAGCAACATCATGATACCCTTGATTAGTAATATCAAGAGTTATATCCCATATGTATTTCAAATAAATAAATATTTGTTTTAAATTTTAGATCATTGAAGTTAAATATTTTTAATGATAATAGAGTCTCTAATCTTATCGCACTATCGATATACCTCCATCAGTGATTCATGTGATAACCTTAATCTAACCTCTTCTGTAACTTAGTTATCTGTTTTTTTAGAAAAAAAAATAATGTTTTGGATTCGTAATTTTACTATTGCGTCGTGGATGGAAATCAGTACGTTTCGCCACTGAACGTCTTCCTGAACCTGATATGAAAAACTATTCAGCTGAAAGAGAACTTACATGATCTCTTTCTAAACGGGTAAGCCTCATTAAAGTTTGTTTTAGAAATAATTTTACTGCTCCAATAATGTAATTAATACCTTTGGGACTTAAAAATAAGTAAATATATACAATTCATAAGAACACCTTGTAAGACTAAATAATTAGTAATAACCTCTTACATTTGATAATATATTAAGATAGTAATATTAACGTTTCAGCTAACGTAAGGAGAAACTGCTAACACGGGAAGGAAGGAACATTGGAAGGGCCGCACGATAATCTACCATTTGCTGGTTATATTCTCTTTATTGCAGTAAGTACTAAGAAACTTATGAATGAAAAAATAATTTTATTCTAGTACAACTTTCCCCTAAGAATAAAAATATTGTTTATAAATTAATAGTCTGGGAGCATTTTAAAAAGGGTTCAGCGTACATGTTAAAATAACATAAAAAACCTTAGGTTAAATTATGATTTTTAATGATAATCAATAATGGCTATATACATAGCTCGCAATTGTACCGATATTTGTTTATTTAGTTGGTGAAGGAATAGGTGTTGTTTTTTTTTTTT
The DNA here is from genome assembly GCF_000696795.3 of Halyomorpha halys. NCBI lineage: Eukaryota > Metazoa > Arthropoda > Insecta > Hemiptera > Pentatomidae > Halyomorpha > Halyomorpha halys. Next base: position 53,645 of record NW_027113338.1, on the reverse strand, counting down.
TTTTTTTTTTTTTTCGGCCAAGACTCCCATTGGAGTCCTATACTGCCTAACCATGGTTGGGGGTCAAAGTTCTTCATTTTGTGGGACCACCACGCAATGAAAAAAGTCAACGTCCCAGGCCGGATTCGAACCGGCACCGCCAATAGACATCAAATTGGTAAGACTATCTTAACCACTGAGCTATGGGCGGCCCAGGTGTTGTTTAAATAAAAGTATAGATGAAGATTGACATGTGATGGTTTTTACACAAAACAAACTCACAATAACACAATATAACTTTTATTACGGACAGAACAATATGAACAATTTACATCGTGAATCGTGAATCGTGAAACGTTTTCGACATTTTTTACACACGTGTAGTTTTTAGCGGTCTCTAAAGGTGCCAACTAAAAAACGAAAGATAACATTTATTATTAACAAATTAAATTCATTATTATCAAATTATTACTGTTTAACATTTTAAATTATAGTTTTACTAGAGTACTACTAATGGGTAGTTTCTCTACACGCCTGTAACACTCCATTTTAACTAAGATCAAATTTACTGAGTGTATAGTGTATTATGTAATATACTGTTGTATATTTCAATAAAGATATTTTAAAAAAATAAATAACATATTTCAACCGAAACACTAAAAATATAAAATAATCACTTGTGAGTTGTGCCGCTACAGACGAACGAGATAAAAAGAGAATTCCAGAATGAGGTTGCACGTATGACGAAGGATTGGCAAAAGGAGGCGGTTATATTGGAGGGCATATATTGATCAATGGGTTGGGATTTGGTGTTTAATGAATGGATGGATGGTCGTAGAGTGAGGAGATTAAGGACATAGGTCGTTTTTTTTTATTTAAAAAACTTAGAATATGATAATATCAAGGAGATATTGCCTTAGCGAGGTTGGATACAGCAACTTCAACTCGGAATACCAGTGGGAGACTTGGAAACCCGAAGAAATTCATGAATCTCTTCAGTCTCAACTCTAGACTTGCAGATAGCCTTTGGAAATTATTTATTTTTTTAAACTATAGAACAATTTATCGCTACTTAAATAGAGCAACATCTGATATAAAAAAAGTTTTGATTTTATATTGTTTGGGGCTCCACTAAACATTCTATTTCCTCTCGTATCCAATCCTTACAATCCTAAATCCTTCGTAAAATCCTCAATGCTCCTTACTTTGTCACAAATAAAATCATATATAAAGAACATTAACCATATGTAACCGATCTAGCCCGAACCCGATATCATTCCTTCCATTATAAACTCCCTAACAACCCAAACCTATTAGTTTCTAACCTTGCTTCCTCTTCCTTTCCTGGCAATCCTCCGAAGCGCCTGAAAAGAAGATGGCCACGAGACCTGCTAATGTTATATGCCTGTATCGCTCCATAATAACATACATCAAATTTACTAAATGTATAATTATGTACAGTTGTAAATTTCAATAAAGAAAATAAAAAAAAAACTGTTATTTGGAAACATTTACTTGATTTCAATCATTTTCTAATTACGCCTAATCCAAAATACAAACTTTAAACAATGCTAATTTACAATAAGCTGTTTTATTGATTTATTTAAACAGCAGTTTTTCCAAATTTGATAAAATATCAAATAATTAATTGAATGGACAAATAACATTTTGTTTATGTAGAAATTAAATATCCCGAATGGGAAGATATGACACCTAATTATAGTTATAATTAAATAAATCTAAATGATTTAAAAAAAAATTATGAGAAGTTACCTTAAAAATCGACATAAAACACAAAAATCAAAATTCACCTTCTAGCCTGATCAAACTAAAAACCACACCGCCGTGAAGATCTGTTAATAGCTTAAATAATCTATTGAAGACTTCAAACGCTTTGTTATTAAATCAAATGTGCAAGTTGAAGGAATTTTTCCAATTCCCTATAATAAATTTTTTTTTTTAAATGTTTATTTATTACTATTTACAACTGTACATTTAGTAAATCTGATCTCGGTAAAATTGGAGTGTTACAGATGTGTATAGAAACAACCCATTCGGAGCACTCTAATGACGTTTTACATCCATTAGTTACATCCGATAGACATACGGTCTCGTGGCCATCTTCTTTTCAGGTGCCACGGAGGATTGTCAGGAATAGAAGAGGATGCAATGTTAGAAACTAGGGGGTTTGAGCGGTTAGCGAGTTTATAATGGAAGGAGTGATATCTGGTTCGGGCTAGATCGGTTGCATAGGGAACATAAAGGTCTTTATGTATGATTTTATTTGTGACAAAGTAAGGAGGATTGAGGATTTTACGGAGGATTTTAGATTGAAAGGATTGAATACGAGAGGAAATCGAAGGTTTAGTGGAACCCCTAAGCTCAACTCCATATGTCCAGATTGGCCTTATTACAGTCATGTAGATCAGTCTTTTATTATGAATTGGAAGTTTAGATCGTTTGTCTAGTAACTGCTATAATAGTCGAAATCGACGTGCAGTTTCCAGTCTTTTCAGTATTATAAAATTATAAAAATTAGAAATATTTTTTTTTCTGATTTGGCCCTTCGGATATTTATACAATTTCCAAAAAAATGGATTTAATAAGTGAAAGTTTTTAGATACACGTTGAGCTAAGTAAACGTATAGGTTTTTTTATTAAAGAACCTAAAGATTTGCTTTACAGGTTATATTAAAGGAATTACCTAATATCGGTGAAACTAGCATTAGGGAATAAAACATGAACTGCTTCGGTCATTTGTTTAGCTTATACTGTTACCGACCTCCCCACACGTGATTCAAAAATTATTACTTAATACATTAAAAAATATATGATTGAATTTTTGAAATGCAAAAATTATTTCGTGAAAATTTCTTTAAAACGATTTAATAAAATTGTATGTAATGTAACTGATTATCCAATTTTATTCATCTTTCATTTATTTATTTTCTTTCTTCTAGAAACTCTCTAGCGACGGGCAACGTTAAAAGAGGACAAGATTTTTTATTGCTGAGGGTGCGGAAGAATGGGCATCATGTTCAGGACCGGCAGACCCACAATAATGCAGCCAGTTCTGGGCATGCTCATGCTGCCTCTGAGACGATAGGTCGAGGAGGTATTCCATCCTACATCGAAGGGCAGAACAGAGTGCCAAGGACCCTCATCCGCGGGATATCTTCTGCAACAAAAGTCCCTGTCGCACCTGCAAACATAAGTCGAGCAATCGCAGAAGATGTCTCACATTCAAATGTAAAAGGTAAAAGCATAAGAAACATAAAGGAACTAGAATCAAAGTATAGATCTCTGGCAGGGAAGATGTCATACTACCTATCGGAACATAATAAGTATGGAAAACGAGAGCGGCAAGCATCTGGGGGTAAAAAAAGAACGAAATCAAGCCTCGACAAGGCATTTCACAGTATCCTGGATGGAGCAGCGGATTTCCTCAAGACACTCATAATAGACCTGGCGAAGAGCAATGAGACGAGCGCAGTTAACTTGGGTGACTATCCCGCTGCCATAACGCTCGAGGAGAACTGTGAGAACCCCAGCAAAATCACATTCATCCATGGACTAAATGCGAACATCAATTCGACAAACAATGAAGAAGGGACAGAATTGAGTGAGGGCGCTGATTCGGAACATCAAAACCATAATGAGATAGATAATAACAGTTCACTAGTGAGACTGGATGATACAGAGCCAAACGAAGACGAATCTAAAATAAAAACTAAGAACACTTCCGGTATTTCTGATTTGAGAAACATCATCAGTGAGCAACTCTCCAAGAGCGATCGATTGGAAAAACTCAGGAAATTCCTTGTGACTGAAAGTACTAATATGTTCGATGATAATAATATTTCACAATATCCTGTAGAAGAGGTAGAGTATGTTACTAAAGTGTCTGTTGAAGAGGAAGAGGCATCTGAAGATCCACCGATTCTAATCATTGCAGAGGGAGATAGTGACACTCGAGAAAGTGAAAATCAGGAGGATATATCTGCTACAGGACAATCGCTTCAATCAGAAGTAGAATCTGTGAAAAAAAGAACACAAGACATTCATAAGCTCGTGAGTCTTAGCCCGCGAAAAAATCTCAAAGATACTAATGGCAATATAAACAAGCTAATAGACTGCAGACTTTGCTGGCTGATGGATTGCGTCAAGAAATGTTTAGATTGTGACAAAATTGTACAACACGGTGAAGAAGACCAAACTGTTGAGGAGCGAATTAGCGACCCTACCACCGAAGCTGCATTAGAAGACACCAAATCGAAAAAAAACACCGAAGATATTGAAGGGTCGTCCGAAACGTTTGAATCAAGTGAGACGACAGAGGAAACAAAAGAGGAGGAAGAAAAGAAAGAGGAAGCCACGACAGAACCTATTTCAACGGCCGAATCGGTATCAGAGGACACTGAGAGCGATATAGATGTCACATTTAAAACCATAGCCATAGCCACAGCAGCCTCGACCGAGGAAATAAAAAATAACGTGACAGAAGAAATCGACCCGGATGTGTATTCTCCCAACATCGTACACTGTGATACTACCTCCCTCGGCTTTTGCGATACGAGCGTCATGGAAACATCTCCGAAAGGGTTCGAGAAATGCACTGACACTAACAACTATGGAACATACCATTGCGCCCATCACTGCGAATCGAAAGCCCCCGAACCGTGGTCAGGTTGTAAGATCGGTATTGTCCCTTCCAAATCGACGACACAGAATCCCAATACTATCACGATAATTAGCGATGTAGAAGATACACCACAGACAACAAAGAGGAAAATTCCAAAACCCAGCCAAAAAAAAGTAGAAATTCGTATGAAAAGGACTACAAAGAAAACAGTAAAATATAATAGGAAAACTACGAGATATAGGAAAAAAACGACAGGAGTATGGGAGAAGGAAGCATTACAAATGGTAAAAAAAGCGCGGCAAATGATGGAATTACAAACAATAAAGATAGAGGACACCGTTGCACCTGCGACGAAGAAGATTCTCCAACCAAAGACCGTCGCATTGCGAAGGGTGACAGCAAAGAGAGAAAAAGGAAAGAATTACCAACCGGTCACAATCAGCTTGCACATTGACTTCGACAACGAAGAGATATCTGAGGCTCCGGATCTGAGTGACAAGTTACAGTTAATGGATGAGGATAACTTGTTGTCATTTGTTAAAAATAAAAAATTTGCATCGATGAAAGCTAGAAGAATAGGCCTACCTAGCGATACGAAGAACAAAATTAAAGTGTTAGTACAGAATGGGCGAGTGATAGGGATAATAGACAAGTTCGGTCGCCTCTGGCCAGGCAACGGCTGGCGAAGACCGATGTAACGGTTTTAAAAGAGTTTTCAAGAAGAGAATTAGAGACGTTGCCATTGCCAAGGATCGCTCTTAGAAGGAGAAGAGGACTCAGCACTCAGGAGGGGCTATAATTGAATAAAAGGCACAACGGTGCCAACTTTAACGAAAATGTTTCTTAATTATTAAAATAAGGATACGATATGGAACGATTAACCTCTTTCCTTATTATTAAAATAAGGATACAACATCGAACGACTAACCTCTTTCTTATATCTTATTTAATTGTTTACCATAAGCAATTACTTAACAGATAACAATATAAGAGTGACCAATAAAAACATCTTTATATTGTTATATCTCTTTATATTATATTTATA
>NW_027113338.1:46202-47848 GCF_000696795.3 Halyomorpha halys | reverse complement strand
ATATTTAAGAGTAAAGATGTTGTTATAAACATAACAGATAACAGAAAACAATATAAAGGGTGTAATTGAGAGTTATAATTACTAAACAGAATCGCTTAAATACCCAAAACCTACCTTTGTCTATTTAAATATACCTATTTATATAAATATTGCCCAAGATAATTGCATTTTATGATACAAGTATCCTTATACTAACTAACATAAAAATTATTTATGTGATTCGATACGAATAGATATTTGAACCATATTAAATTATAAGGCAGCAAATTTTTGTTTGAATAAATAAAAAAAAAGTCTTGACAAAGTTCTTTCAGGAGATAAAATCAAACTTTTAATTGTTTCGCTATTCAACAAAACTCATAAAATAGTTTCATAGTACTGCATTGCGTCTTCTGTAAAAAAGTAGTTGCGGTCAGAGTCTCAGCGGAATCATGATTTTTTAATGAAGGTTCTCCGCCACCATAAAATACATAAGAATAATAAATAATAATATATGCATAAAAAAAAGGTTTAAAATTAATTTATTTAATCCGATAACGGCGCTTTTTATTTTATGCTACTACAATAGTATCAAATGTTTGGTTCTGTTTAAGGATAACATCCTTAATCACAGTTAATATCAAATTGAAATTAGTTTAATTATATTTCCATCATAAACATTTTATATACTGTATTTTGAATTACCACCAACTTTACGGCGATCAAGCCAAATATGCAGGCCTAGTGCTGAAAAATAATACAAATATGGGATTAGTAGTAGGTTAAGCTAGTAGTAGTAATGGCTCGACAATCCGTTGTCAATTTGTGGCCTCCTCCAGCAGCTTCCACCGATTGTCTCGGTCCCTTGCTGCCGCCATCCAATTCCGAAGCCCCAGTATATTTGTTGCAACACCATCAACCCATCGCAGCCTTGGTCTTCTTCTTCTCCTGGTACCATGGAGTGGCTCCATCAGTTGATTCCTTGTCTTGGTGGATCCTAACGACGTGTCCTGTTCATCCATTGTCTCGGGCTACCAATGAGCCAAGATATACAAAAACATCAGTCTTCTCGAATTGGTATTCCACGAAGGTCACCTTATATCCAGGTCTAGGCACCTCTCCCGTAACTATATATTTTGTTTTTTCCACATTGGCTTCCAAGCCAAGTCTTCTCGCAGGACCCAGCAGGCCAAGGAAAGCGTCCGATATAAACCAGCAAGGAACATTCTATGGTATCTATATCATTCACATACTTAAGTAGCTGCACAGATCTATTAAAGATTAAAGTAAAAAAACATATATAATCGCAAAAGGTAAAAAAAAGGAAAAAAAATAATAATAAAGATTAACAACTAACAGTTGCACGAGTCATGCGCTTTGCGTCTTTCAAGTCCAAATTTCCGGTTCTTAACCGAGCAAACTACTTACGAATGGTGATTTCTCCTAAGGCATTATCGCCATACACACTGCAAATTTTGTTAACGACTGTGTAGCGGATTTTAATTTTAGGAAATAAAAAATCATTAAATGTCAAAAACGATTTTTATTTTTTTCATTTCCATTTTGAGCAACCAAAATACCACTTAAAGATAAGAATTATAGGTTGAAACTGATACATAAAAGCACCTTAACTAATCCTTTTACAGAATATGTAAAAACCTTCGAAT
>NW_027113338.1:43269-43727 GCF_000696795.3 Halyomorpha halys | reverse complement strand
AATTTAACACATGTAAAGTGATTTTCTTGTCTTTAACTTATTAGCACAGAATTAATTTTAAAAACTTTATATTGAAATAAACATAAAGTATTTATCACAAGGTTTATTATATGCACCATACAGCATCGAAGGGACTTTCAGCCTCAGGGAGAGCAGGGAAGGGTGAAGGCAGGCTGTTATAACGAAGTCGCAAGCAAACTTATCTGAACGCTCCCTGTAACTTTATTACGCTGTAACTTTCATCGGCTCTATGCCTCCAACTCTGCCGTATTTTATCTTCCTTACTCAGAGACGGCAGGGAATGAATTATGCCAACAAAAAATACGACATTTAAAGGTCTGCAAATGTCAACCCGATGAACTTATGAAACACTTTAAGATTAGGGGCCCTCAAACTTTTTGTGCCTGTAGGCACATTAAGGGGTTATCAGCCAGGTGAGCACTAATTTAATTTTATTG
>NW_027113338.1:39232-39772 GCF_000696795.3 Halyomorpha halys | reverse complement strand
ACATACGAAGTTGAGCTTTGGGGCTCCACTAAACATTCAAATTCCTCTCATATCCAATCCTTACAATCCAAAATCCTTCTTAAAATCCTCATGAGAAACTTTGTCACAAATAAAACATACATAAAGACCTTACATATGTAACAGAATTAGCCCGAACCTGATATCATTCCTTCCATTATAAACTCCCTAACCACCCAAACCCAGTTGTTTCTAACCTTGCTTCCTCTTCCATTCCTGACAATCCTCCGAGGCGACTGAAAAGAAGATGACCTCGAGACCTTCTAATGCAGAAATATAATTAGTCTACATGTCTGTATCAAACCATTATGCTATTACATCAAATTTATTAGATGTATTCTTATGCAAATACACTTCTAAATGTCAATACGTAAATAAATAAAAAAATGGGAAGAACACCTAGATAAATGAAGTTTACTCTTTGGTGATGTGCTGCGCGGGAGTCTTTTTCGATATAGAGCAGGCTTTTGATCGAGTCTGGCACCCGGGACTGCTTTACAAACTCCGTAAATTCTTACCTCC
>NW_027113338.1:38496-39182 GCF_000696795.3 Halyomorpha halys | reverse complement strand
GTCCCATATGTTGCCGATTTGGCTATATATCTTATTCTATATTTTATTTATTTTTCCCCCATATTTTTATAGATAAGAAATTGATATAATATTAATATTATTTTGAGTAAATTCAGAGGCTCGATCATAAATATTTTGATTAATATAGATACAGGCTTAATTTTTGATTTTAGTTTTAAAACTAAGAATCATAATCTGAGAGACAACGGAAGAAAAACGCAAGCCGCCATGATAGTCATATGTGACGTCATTTCGGCATAAACAAACACTGATTTAACAATTCACAATTTTTTATTGTTTTTAAATTATTATGTATTTTGCTGTTATAAGATAATTTTCATTATTTTTTGCAAAAACAACCATGGAATACTATTATATTAAAGGAGAAAGAGCAAATTTGCCTAGGATCGATTAAATGAAGTAGTCATTTAGAATAAATATCTAGAATCAATCTCTAATGAACTTCTAATTTGTATGATATCGAAGTGATCTTCAAACAAAAGCTTTAACCAAATGCTTCTAGTTATGAGATCTTTTGGCGCATGGATAAACACCTTTTGCACAGTCTTTATAATACTCCGTAATAGATAATTCCTTAAATAACAAAGAAAACTAAAATCACGAAATGAATTAAAACGTCACAAATAAAATCATCCATAAAGACCTTATTGTAACCGATTAAGCCC
>NW_027113338.1:29953-37446 GCF_000696795.3 Halyomorpha halys | reverse complement strand
GGGATGTTTTGCCCTGAGACCAGAACCTATTTGTTGTAAAGATGGGGGCAGGAGATAATTCCCACTAATTGTGCTCCCTTACCAGGCCTCGGGCAAATAATTTCTCCTTTTGGAAATTACAGCGAGGTCCCACCATCACGTAGAACATTCATTTGTCCCTAGTTCTCTCTTCTTTTTCCGTGACGATCAAAACGATTCTTTTAAAATATTATTTTTTCTTTAGACAGATGTTTGAAATGAAATTAAATGAAAAAATAATTTTATTCTGGGACTTATATCCCCTAAGGATAAATACATGGTTCATCTCTGTCAATCTCTCTCACATTATCAGATTGAACGAATATAGTGTTGCTTCTGATAAGGAAAAGTGTTGTGGACTGTATGGCTGTGGGAGTAAATAAATTATGCATTATTAATAAAAAGAAACCCTCTAATTCTTAAGAAATGAGCAAACCTCTTGGAAAGAAGGTCAAAGATAAATGGCAATCTTTGTGGAATGAAAGCCCAATGAGTAAATTAAAAATTATTAAAAAAGATGTCAAGCCCTAGGGTACCTCCAATCGGAGGAGGTTGTACTGACCAGGCTGAGCGACACGAGGCTCACCCACTCCTATCATATTTCCAAAGAAACGCCCCCGAACTGCCAGTATTGCAACAATAATCTGACAGTAGGCCATATTTTCGAACAATGCCCATATTTCAAACCACACCTCAATAGCAAACCCAGATATTTCAAAAACCCTCGGAGACGATGATAAAACAATAGAATTAGTGTTTCAGTTTCTAAAATCACAACATTTACTGACAAATGTATAACATTGAACGGAAGAAAAAATAATAAAATTAATAAAAACAAAATTAAATAAAATATAAATGGCGTTGATGACTATTGAAGTTTGGCGCCACTAAACAAAAACAAACAAATCAACAAAACAATAAAAAAAATAATAATAAATATTATACTGACTATATCCAAACAGGGCACAATACTGTTACTGAGTTCGAAATTTTAACATATGAAAAATAAAATTACAATTTATTCGGTAGTGTGTATTGATGGGCAGAATAGAAAAAGATGTTGCATGGACATTTATATAAGGAGAAGATGGTTGGGGTGCGGTCAGTGAAAGGCAAAAATAACTAAAAACTAATTTATTATAGCCAACGTTTCGGCCAGAATTTCTAACCTTCCTGAGGGCTAAGAATAAAAAACAAGATACAAATAAACGAATAAAAGGATATAATAAAATAAAGTAAATAATTGTAAAAAATGAAAATAGATAAAAATAAAGTAATGAAAGAAGTAGGAAATAAAACGTATATATAGTAATTAAATATTTAAGTAAAATAACATAATTAACGAAATAAAAATATAGTTATATAATGCAAAGAAGAAACAACGGAATATGAATAGAGAGATTGTTACCAATGAGTAGTTTCACTAGACGCCTGTATTACTTCACTATAAGCTAAAATTAAATTTACTAGATTTATGTATATAAATGTACTGCTGTAAATTTTAATAAAGACATAAAAATATACATGTATCTTCTTCTTATATAAAAAGATTTAACATACAAAAAAACATTTTCGTATCAAATTACCTTTTACAATTAGTTATAGATACTAAGTTACGTTGACAGTGTTGAATATGATATTAAAAAATAACTGCCGTTATATGACCTACTTTTCGCGCAAAAACTTAAACAGGACTCAATTCGAAAGATTGCTACTACAAAGTCATACAACAGACATCAAAACAAGTCCCTATGAGATCTGAAATAGAACACTGAGCCTGACCTATCTCTGCCCGGCCGTTTTCTCTTTGATCCTCAAGCGATGTATTGGTCCTCGTCAAAGGGAAGTCTACCCACTACTGAATCCCAAAGCCGATTAGATCGAAATTAAAAATAAAAGGAGACAGCTGCTCAAGAAGGCAATATTTCCTTTGAGAGTTTTCTTACCAAAGGTCCCTGGATATTGGATTGCGGCTGTGAACTCGGGACTCTGGGAGGAGTGTAGTCTTTATAGGAAACTTAACTTGCAGGGACCAGTTCTAGAGTATACGGACCAACTTACCACAATCCCCCCCCCACTGAGTTCTGCTAAAACTTTTATAGGTTGAGCCACACTAGTAAAATATTTTCTGGGCCTACGCCTACAGGAAATTGGAAAGGGAATAGTTAAACAATAGAATATTCATGTCAAGGAATTATAGCTATACATACTCTACATAAGTTAAATAAATATATAAAAACATCTTAGTTAATTTTTTAATTTACTATTTATTTAATAATTACCAGAACGTCCTAGTGGTTAATGTAACCGTTACATTTTTTTTAATAACTGATTATGGTGGGTATAGTCTCGTACAAAAGGCACCCCTAACAATATATAAATAAAAAAAATAAGATAAAGTAAATAGACAAAAATAACAGTACTTAATAAATGAGAAAAGTAAAATTAATAAAAAAAATAACAACATTCGTAGACCTAACAAAACAAACAACTGCCCTTTAATAGGTAAAAAAATGAAATTAAATTAAAAGAAGTTAATTTGAAAAGAAGACGAAGAGAAAAAAAAGTAAAATAGAAGTAATGTGAATAATGGAATTAATAAACATAGAATTTATAAGAGAATGTCCTGCAGCAGCCTGGACTTCAGTCTTCGGGTTGAGGTTAGGTTTCCTAATAACAAGAGCCGGGAAGAAAAAAAAGGCATTTATCTCACCCCAATTTTTGATTACATCAATAAAAACTATCTATAATTACTAGTAGAAATTAGTGAGTCTGCCAAGTATAGGTAGGGGGAATAAAAAATGGCGGCTATTTCAAAACCTTAAAAAATCACTGATTTTTCATTCGGAGCTCTATATCTTAAAAACTACCAACAACACTAGAAAATATAAGAGAATATTATTTAAAGAAGAATAAATTTGCTGAAATATTAGCCCTAAAAGAGCTTACGTAATAGTTCTCGAGATATAGCTTTTTAAAAAGCAAAATTTCTTAAAAATCTACTGAAAGATTAGTAGTTAGTTAATTCATTTTGAGAAATCTATATCTTAAGAACTATGTGACGTATAGATGTCTATTAGCACTCAAATTAAAGCTAGTTTAATGGACTATAAAGAAGTTTATGACCTTTACCTTCGTAGAAATCGTCAATGATAGGAGTGACAAACCCACCCTATGAAAACCTCGTCATGAGGTCTTGGACCTCTATGGTCTGTCGCGCCAATAATAATGATATTTTCATTAAAGCAATAAAAAATTGGGGTGAAATAACCGATTTTTTTCTCCTTTTGGGTTCTTAGCAGCTATGTACGATAGACTACATAGACTACCATTTTCTATGTGTTCTAAATTAATTTGAACAGATTTTTTTTTTTTAATAAATGAACATATTATTATAAATAAACTAATACTGATTTTAATGAACCGATGAATATTCTCTCGTATTAGGAAGAACAGTATCTGAAGATGCGACTTATGAAATTAATATTAAGGTTGAAAAAGAATAAATCATACATATTGGTGTATATAAGGAAGAGTTTAAGGAACAAGCAGCTTGCATTCAACATTATAACATAATAATTATCGTATCAAGAGCAAGAAGATGCACCATCTATAGGTAATCATGCTCACTAGACGTCAGCTACCCGGCGAAAACATATTCAATATTTATTTCGTCATTAGAGCAATGAAAAAAAAGAATTTTAACATTTATTATCGGGCTGCACAGGTCGTCCTCAGGGAGTAAAGAGTAAAATTAAAAAAAAAAGTTCTTGAAAGAATAATAAAAATAAGGAAATACTTAATTCTTTAAATGAGTAATAATTATCTACATAAAGGTAAAAGTAAAAGAAGAGGTCCTTCCAAATTCACCATTAAAGTTATCCTGTTCACCTCTCCTCAAAGAGGTAACATTACTTCCTGCAATGTTTTTCCGATTCGGTGGATCGCCATTACCCGAGAGGTATCTCGACCAAGATCTCTTCCAGGAGTAAGCTTCGGGACAGAGATATAGATAGGACGAATCCTGGCTAAAGCTCATTGCTCTAAGCCTTCTTAAGTCCTTAGCTGCCCTCTCCGGGCGCTTAATGGAAAGTCCCTGTCAAGTTGTCCACTTCCTTCTAGCCAGGACTTAGTCTATCAGGTCGCCTTCCTCTCTCCTGTCGTAAGGGAGCACATCTTTACTTTTCCGATCTTGGCAGGAACGATTTAGCAAACGCTGGGATATAATTTTGATCCCTAATAAGATCAGAACACTAATTAATTCATATTATGTTCAACCAATAGTTTTATTCTACAACTAATTATAATAATTTTTAAATTGCTTTAATAAAACATTTCTAAATCTTCTCAAAGATTCAAGTAGCAGCAGGCTTTAGATCACTTATTTATTATATTTTATTTTATTCATTTAAGAAATTACACCGAATATGATCCAAGCAGATGACAACAACTATTATAAGTTATTGGCATTTATAAATTATATATGTCAAAAGTAAGATCTCCATTTTTTAAAAATAAAAAATTCCTTTATATATAATCTTACACTTCCTTGTGGTTGGTTATTATAGTTTAAATAAAATAATTTGTATCCAATTTTAGCCTCAAAACAATTTATAATTCTTTGGAAGTCCGACGTTTCGGCCAATTCGTTCATTCTCAAGTAAAATCTTAAATACAATTTTATAACCATATAAAAAAAACTTTAGGCTATTCTGCCCAGGTCATTAATTTCAGTCCACAATCGCCCTATTTTACCAATTCTTCATATTAAATTAAAAATTAGAACTTCTACTTAGTTAATTTTCACTATTATAATTTATCACATCAATATTTATCACAACACAAATATTTGTGTTGTAATTTAAAGGTTGATAGGTTAATTTTGTTAATAAATAAATTACTTATCTTATTTTGTTAATATATCTCCAGATTCATTTAAATTCAGATAAATGTTCAGGAAAACAAATATTACTTTGGAAGTGCCTATTGTTAATTCAGAGGATGATGCAGGAGTTCCGCCCTCTGTTACGGTTAATACTAGCGATATAAGCTTAGGGCATGGTTTTGTAAATGTGACTGTTTAGTTTTTGAACACGTTACGATTGTTCAATATGAAGTGGTGATAGCTTATCAGGCCCAGTTTCTTGACTGTTTTTATCGAAATGTCACCTTATAAGAGATGTTTTCGTTAATGTCTTGTTTTGCTAAATCACTTCAATGGGCGGTCATTAACACCAGAAGTGTGGATAAAGTGCAGTGCATGGCAGAGTTTCTTCAGCCCGTTCTGGATAGGAGAGAGGTGGCAGGGGGTCATCTTCATACTTCTGGGGAAGGTGAGACGGTGAACGAAAATGAGATATCGGACCATCCTGAGTTCTGCTAGAAGTATGCCAAAGGACTACGTGGGGTTCGAACTAAACTTTATTTTATTTTAATTTTATATTCCTCTTTTGTATAGTAATGTAAATTTAGTTAAAACGGTTAAGCTACGGCATTTAAGTCAAGGCTATAATTTTTTTTTTTTAAATTAATAAGAATTCTTTTAATCATTCCTTGTACATATATTTCATATTATTATTAAACTTTAGTACATATAGTTCTGCTGTTCTTTCTTATGCATATAAACCATTTTCAGCTTGTAAATTTACTTATATTTTGTTTTGTTGTTCACTTAATATTATAATAATTCCACAGGTTTTCTGTTATCTACATGTAAAGGTGTTCGCCAGTCGTCATAATTCGATAATTATTTATATAGGTGTATATTGTAGTTACATTGTGGGCATATTGGAGTCATCGTTTCGTGGTTTTCCTTATTTCTAAGGGAAAAAATAAAGTGGCACCTAAGGAGAAATTTATTCTTTATTCGTTTTTTTCCCTTTTGCGATTATATTTATTTATTTATTTTTTTACTTCAACTTACCCCCTTCTCTACTTAGCGTGTACAAATATAAACGATAAATATATAACTAAATGTAAATAAAAATTAGCGGTTATACCTCTTCCTAATTTTACCAAAAGGTCGAGGGAGCCACTGCACTATATAGGGCAAGATTATTTTATGTGAATGATAAAAATTAATAATTTTATTCAGTGAATTCTGTATTTAAAATTCAAACAATTATAATAGATTTTATTCTAAAATGACCAGCCCGTTCTCATCTCCTAGTTGAGCCTTCCTGCTCTCATCCCTACTCCCTGTATCCCTTTGTACAACTCTATCCCTCAGGAACTCCGTCCCTCCCGAGGTTACACAGCTAACCACAGAAGAGTCAACACAGGAGTCGAACACATGACCCTCTGAGCCTCAGCTTGATCCAATATTGTATCTTCACCACACTGCTCTCAGTTATGTTGTCCTCTCATATCTCGAACTAATAGTAGAAGAGGCCAAGAGGAGAAAAAAGGCAGTTATCTCACCCCGATTTTTGATTACTTTAATGAAAACTATGTATAATTACTAGTCAAAATTAATGACTCTATCAAGTATAGGTAAGGGAAATAAAAAATGGAGGCTGTTTCAAAGTGATAAAAAAAACAAAAATTTTCATTCGGAGCTCTATATCTTAAAAAATAAGAACAAGACAAGAAAACCTAGGAGTACGTCATTTAAAGAGGAGCAAATTTGCTAAAGCATGAGCCCTAATAGAGTTATTTACGTTAAATATTTTTCGAGATATTTTTAAAAAGCAACGTTTCAGAAAAATGTTGTATGGGACGTACTGAAAGATTAGTAGTTAGTGAATTTATTTTGAAAAATTTATATCTCAAAAAACCATTTGACGTACAGATGTCTATAAGCACTCAAATTAAGGCTTGTTTAATATGCTATAAAGTAGTTTATTATGTTTATCTTCGTAGGAGTAATAGTTTACATGAAATTTGATCAATTAAATTGATTAATTTAATACATCCTCATACTAATTATGAGACGTTCAGTTGACAGCTTGACTCAACTCAAATTTCTCCTAATGCCAACAGGCTTCAGAAAAAATAATTTCAATAATATTTATCGATGAAAAATTTATAACAGTATAACAGAAACGTAATAGTAAATTTTTTTTTTAAATTTATTTATTTAATGTGATTTACAACTGTACAAGTAATAAATACAATAACTAAATATGTTGTAAGTTTAATTTACACTTAAAAATCTTCAGAAGGATCCACCCATTGGTGGTACTTCAAACATTAATTTAAATTAGAAGGTCTCGTGGCCATCTTATTTTCAGACGCCTCGGAGGATTATCAGAGATTGTTAAGGATGAAGATTAAGAATTAGTGGGTGAGGATGGGAAGGAGTTTGGAATGAAAAGACGCATATCTGTTTTGGGCCAAATCTGCAACGAATGGGATGTTAAGGTCTTACTAGCATCTTAAAACTAGAAATAAGAGGAATTCTGAAAATTAGTTGACCCTGAAAAAAACATTTACCAAATTTGATATAACCTATAATAAGAAATTAAATTGTCCAA
>NW_027113338.1:27298-29307 GCF_000696795.3 Halyomorpha halys | reverse complement strand
ATATCTTCATCCCATTGTATTTCTAAATACTGTGTAGTAAGTAATAAGGAACGTTTTCAGAACTAATCGAGTACTACAAATTGCTATAGCAACGTTCAATCTCATTTTTTTTCTGAAGTAAAATTAGCAATACCTCCGAAGAGGACCGGAACATGCAGAAAAGAGAGTGACGGTCACCCGAATCTATCAAAGGAAGGAGGTCGATATGATGTCGAGGGACAGTGGTGCATAATACTGACCCTAAATGTTGAGAGCTTCCCATATCGATTCCTGAGGGATCCGAGTCCCGGCGGGGTATGACCCTATTACAGCGGGGACATCTCCCATGGACCAGTCCAATTTTCTGCTCCGTTGTGCCCCTGTCCCCTCCGATATCGGAATATGCTGAGTCGTCGGGGCTATTTCGCTCGGGGTTTTTTTTTTCTGAACCTCTGTCCTTTCCTTTCAACAGCTGTCGTGTGTGGTTGTCAGTAACGGAATAAGCCTGACGGCGTTAGCATTCTCTAATCCATTTACTTCTTCCCTTTCACTATTATGAAATATTTATGTATAAATCGATTGTTAGATATAGGTGAATATAAAATTGATCAGGTAGAGGATCAAGTATTTAGGGTCTATCGTAACTAGAAAAATCTGGTGTAGAGCGCGCATTGAACAACTTTCACTTACCACCCTACTTTTTTTTTTTTTTCTTCGGCCAAGACTCCCATTGCAGCCCTATACTGCCTAACCATGGTCAAAGTTCTTCATTTTGTGGGACCGCCACTCAATGAAAAAAGTCAACGTCCCAGGCCGGATTCGAACTGGCACCGCCGATAGACATCAAATTAGTAAGACTGTGTCTTAACCACTGAGCTATGGGCGGCCCCACACAACTTTGAGTTCAAATCATAAATGAGCAAAAAATAGCTATGGTTGAAACTAATAGCTAAAATTGCCATGGATACGACCCTTATTCATGAATGAACTATTGATAAATAACTTCGTATCCATGGCAATATAAGTTTCAACTATAGCTAATTTTTGCCCAACTCTGGTTTAAATTCATCCTAGCTCGTTCCATAACAGATATTTTTATATTATTCACTGCGGCAACACATCGTCATACTAATTATGAGACATTTAGTTGACAGCTTGACTCAAATCAAATTTCTTCTAATGGCAACAGGCTTCAGAAAAAATAATTTCAATAATATTTATCGATGAAAAATTTATATTAGTATAACAGAAACGTAATAGTAACCTTTTTTAAATTTAATTCAATTTAATTTATTTATTTAATGTGATTTACAACTGTACAAGTAATAAATACAATAAGTAAATATGTTGGTTGTTTAATTTATGCTTTTTTCTCTTCGGATTCTGGCAAGAATGTTATACCATGTGGAAATAATAAAAGGATAAATTTTCGAAGAGAAAAAAAAAACAGACTAATAATAATAAATTAATTCCACTAATGAAACAAACAACCAAAATAAAGTTGCTTACTCATTTGGTTTTGGGTAGCTCAGTGGTAAGGAACTATCTTACTACGGAGCCCTCCAAGGATCCTCCCCGCCTCATGAACCCACTTCACTTACCCTTAATTGGGTAAAAATCTGGCCGTAGAGCGTGATTCTGACCAAATCACCTCCTTTCATAATAGTTGGTCTATTAACATAATTTCTTTATAAATTACTACACTCGTACACTTTATGAGTTTTAGGGGTACAATTTTATTTTCTTATAAGACAAAATAACTACTCATATAATATAATTTATACAAATAGAAAATAGCACGGTACCAACATGAATAATAATACATATTATATCACTTAATACCAACAATCATAAACATCTTACACTGTCAACTCACATCACGTATAAAACATTAAAACACTAACATCTTTTTTTTAATTTTTTTTTTATATATTTATTTAATGTGATTTAAATTAGAAGGTCCCGTGGCCATCTTCTTTTCAGACGCCTCGGAGGGTTATCAGGGATTGTTAAGGATGAAAGATTAAGAA
>NW_027113338.1:23091-27029 GCF_000696795.3 Halyomorpha halys | reverse complement strand
CGCAATAATCTGCAAGCCAGTGCACCCAACTTAGGAATTCAGGACCGGAATATTTTTATGCTTAATAATGATCGGAAACATACAGCAAACAGAACTAAAGAGTGGTTAATATTTTATGTTCGCCAACAACTTCATATTCCTCCACTGTCTCCTGACTTTAACATAATCGAAAATTTATGGCGTGTTTAGATAAAAATGTTCGAAAACACCAAATAACCGGACACCACCTCAAGTATTTTTTACAGCATGGATGGGAACAAATTAATACGGATTTAATTAAAAACATCGCCCACTCAAATCTAAAAAACTTGTCAACGGACTTAATAAAAAATATTAAATTAAAAAAAAAAAATAAAACGCAACGTGTGCAAATACTTTTTTTTTGTATTTGATGTTTTGTTTTTTTATGAAAGAATTTTTTCATTTGAATTTTATTTTTAGTTATTAAGTTATAAATATACTTTTTATTTTGGAAGTAATAGGGTTTTTTTTACTACATAAATTCATAATTTAATTTAAATTAAATTAAGATGTGCAAATACTTTCATCGGCCACAGTATATCATTTTTATATTCCGATTAAAATATAGCAATTCGCACCCGTGGATGCAGGTTTACTATAGAAATAATATTCGGTCAACTTCAGAAAACTTCTATTAATGTATGTGTATCAAGACCTTGTAGTTAGCTATAATTAGGTTATGTAGACAAAAAAGTTAATTAAAGTAATTTATAAGATCATTCTGTATTTTAGGACATTATTAACCATTTTTGCTGGAAAATGGAATAAACAAAAATTATTACTATCCATTTTTGTATTATTATTATTATTTTCTATAAAAGAATGTATACTTAGAGCTCAAAAACGAATTATCCTAGAGTTTGGCAGATTATATTAAATTTTAATAAAAAGTTTTATCTCACAAACTGTTACGTTTAATTGATTTTTTGTTTTAATACTTTAAGTAAAAAGAGAGGCAGAGTGCTTTGATAATAGGATTTTTTCTTCTTTCATCCGACGTTTTCCGCATTCCTTCCGAATTCTTTTTTTTTTTTTATTCCGTTTTACTGAAACCAAAAATAACTTTTAAATAAAATAGCTAGGCGTCATACCTAAAATATGCGGCATAACTAAAAAACAATAACAAACACCAGAGAAGAAATCCTCATACATAATAGTAAATGTTTAAGGCTATATTTTACAGAAGAATATCAATATTTTGAATTTTAAGATCAGTTAAGTTCTTTTAACATGTTTAGCACAGGTTTTATGAATGCCAAAACATATAATCAATATCTCTCTCATAAAAATCCCAGTTAAATTATAATAGCAAAATAGACCAATGATGATGATTTTATTTTTACTTTTGAAATAAAACATTATTAGATGTTTATAATATTAATTCATAATTCTTTTTGTAAGTATATATATATATATAACTTGTTTATATTGTTATTTATGTGAAATGTTTATTATTTGTATTTTGTATTTGAGTTTTGTTCTATTTATGTTGGATAAGATAATGTGAAAAAAAGGATTAATAAAAAATTTAAATAAAGTTTAGAAAGAAGAAAAAAACCAAAGTGATAAGACAAAAAACAATTCATACACTGTTATTATATGCCTATATTTTATAAGATTTAAGTTTGCTGTGTAGTTAGCAATCCAGTGCAGTTGGGCAGGACAAGGTGTTTGAATAAAGTTTATATTTCTCTACCTTATGATTTATTTTTTATAGCCTTTTTTTTTATTTTTTTTCATATTTATAGTTTTTAATTTTGATTTAAAACTTCTGAATATAAAAATAAAACATTAGTTACTCTCTTTTGTTAATAATCTTATTAATTTATCAAATTAATTTTTTTTCATTTTATTTTATTAGAAGCAAGTTATTTTATGATTCATGATTTGATAGATGGTTTTATTTTATTAAAAGTTTGTTACCTTATGATATGATAGATGGTTATCACTTTATTAGAAGTTAGTTACCTTATGATATGATAGATGATTTTATTTTATTAGAAGTTAGTAACTCTATGATTTATGATATGGTAGATGGTTTTATTGTATTACAAGTTAGTTACTCTATGATCTATGATATAATATATGTTTTCCTATATCATAATTTTGTTATCTTATTATTTATGATATGATAGATGCTTTTATTTTATTAAAAGTTAGTTACCTTAAGATTCATAATATGATAGATGGTTTTATTCGATTAGAAGTTTTTAACCTTATGAATTATGATATGATAGAGAGTTTTACTTTGTTAGAAGTTAGTATCTTATGATTTATGTTATCATAGAAAGTTTTATTTTATTTATTTATTTTTATTTTTTTTTTTACATTTAATACAAAACATTATTGGATGTCTATAATATTCATTTCAACAATATATTTATTTAAACATTATTTGCACCTTTCTTTTTGTTTATTATTATTCTGTCATTTTTTCCATTTCATTATTATTACAGATATTTTATATAGTCAAATTTTATAATTTGTATTTTTTAAATTTTTATATTTTATTCTAAGGCACAAAAAACTATTTTCGATTTCTGTTAAATTATTCTAAAGGGACTTGTCTCAGAATAAATAAAGAATATTTTATTAACATATTTTCAGTTAAGCCTTTTCGCATGAAGGAAAAAGGCAAAAGAGTACTGTATGTTGTAACTATTCAATTTTACGCCAAAATACCTCAGATTGTGACTACTAACTTTTTTTTATTTTATTTTATTTATTTGTTGATATTTACAACTGTATAAAAAAATACAACCAGTAAATTTGATCATAATGACATATGATATGAAACAGGATGTAGAGAAACTACCCAGTAGTAGAACTCTATAAACAGTTTACAATATAAGGTCACGAGGCCATCTTCTTTTCAGGCGCCTTGGAGGATTGCCAGGAATGGAAGAGGAAGCAAGGTTAGAAACGAGTGGACTACTAACTTTAAAATACAACTTTAAGAAGTGTCCCTGGTATAAAAGAATGATGGAAAATATAATGCGCTTTGAAAACTCTGGGCCATTCAATTCTCAAGAACTGAAGTGGTCGTCAAAAAAGACCCAAGTGGGACTAACATATAACCTCCAGTTATAATGATATTCAGATGCCAATGGTCAGTAGTTTTCGCAAAACTCTTTTTTTACTCCGAAGTTCTTCGACCACTAGGTATTATCTTCAAATATATCCCAACAGTCTTATCTTCGAGGCTCTAGACATAAAAGTTGGAGAGCGATAAAAAAAAAACTTGGATCCTCCGGCTACGAAGACCTTATGCTAGAGTTACTTTATCTGTAGTCGTATAACTGAGTTTTATAGCTGGAGAAGAAAAACTAGGAAAACTGCGCTGGAGGTTTAACTTGAGCTGGAGCTGATTTGAATACCGCCTACCTGGCTCCAGGCGATAACCGGATGAACCCGGGTATTAGAACAAAGGGCCTCTTCGGGAGTTGTGCCAGTAGGGAGGGGTTTATGACCGAGGATTTGAGAGAAAGAAAAAACCATGGTTTTACTTATTATAACGCTCTCAAAAAACTTACTTGATTTCTCCTGAAACGTTAACTATATTGAAAATAGAATTAAAAATATATTTCTATCAATACAATACAGCAAATCATGCAAAATATTGAACTATTTATTTTAATTAAAAATTAAAACTTTATTATCTGGATGTTGTATCTTTTACTCTTAAGGTTGTAACTATACGAACTATGGTAACAATGGTTAAACTTTATTTATTGGATTGCTATGGAAAAAATACATAATTAACACATCTAATTATAAAATTTGATTAATTCAATATTAAAACAAAATTAATGTTTAAAATTATCATCAAAAATGGTCAGGATATTTGATTATAGGAGAAAGTAGTATTTATTATAGTATTCATATAAGAGATGCTCAACTAACTCAAACTTATGCAA
>NW_027113338.1:10230-22666 GCF_000696795.3 Halyomorpha halys | reverse complement strand
TCAACTGTTAAAAAAAATATATATAATATAAGTTATATCAACCATGTAAGGCCCACCAGGCCGATCTGGTACAAAAATAAAAATAATAAATATAAGAGATGTTTAAAGAGATTTTTAAGGTTTACATTTAATGATCGTATCTAATCCTTACAATCCTAAATCCTTAGCAAAATCTTCAATGCTCCTTACATTGTCACAAATAAAATCATACATAAAGGCCTTAATGTTTCCTATGTAACCGATCTAGCCCGAACCAGATACCACTCCTTCCATTATAAACTCCCTAACCACTTAAACCTCCTAGTTTCTAACCTTGCACATTCTTTTCCATTCCTGACAATCCTCCGAGGCGCCTGAAAAGAAGATGGCCACGAGACCTGCTAATGTAAAATGACATTAGAGTGCTACCAATGGGTAGTTTCTCTACACTCCTGTAACACTCCATTTTAACTAAGATTAAATTTATTGAATGTATTATATAATATACAGTTGTAAATTTCAATAAAGATATAAAAAAAAACATTTAAAGGAAACCTTTACTAAGATGTTCCTTAAGAAATCTCATAAATAAATCTTTTAATGTGTTATTTCAATTCTATTATGATTTTTAAAAAGATACGTTAACCAATTGGCACTTTGTTTAACTCAGACTGATTAAATTGGTCCGATATTAATGGGCACTTCATTAACAGAAAACCTGACTGCATTAACTGGAAATGCATTCCATAGGTGGATAGATGCATAATGTGCTGATCCGGGACTTCCTTTAATGGAAGTGTTTTCCAACTGAACAATTACGCGAGCGACTAGTTAGCAACAAGCGCAGTACTTACAGACTCCTGATTAATTTACAATTTGAGCCACTACCTGGCTGAGCTCACTTAATGCCTCCCCTAATGCTATTAGCATACTTTAGACCCGTACATTGCCGGGCATAATTTATGGAAATGTAGAATTATACAATACAAGAAGAGAATATGAACAATATAACTCACCAGAGCGTAAAGTGATAATCCATTCATATTCTATTTGCACTTATCCATTAAATATCCCGAAATATGCTTAACATTAATTAATATATGGGAGTATGCATATTCACAAAAATTTACTATATAATTTTGACTTTTTTTACGATATAAAAATCATAGATACTTTATTACCACACAACTGAAAATTACTTTCAATGTAACCTTATACACTTATTATCAATTTGGGGATCTATTCGGACTATACATTATTTATTTACAATATTCATTATTGTTTAAACTTTTTTTTAATTATATATTTATTATAATTTACAACTGTACAAAATAATACAATAAGTAAATATGTAGTATGTTTCATATACACTTGAAAATCTTGGGAAGGAACCACCCATTGGTGGTACTTCAAACATTAATTTAAACTAGAAGGTCTCGTGGCCACCTTCTTTTCAGACGCCTCGGAGGATTATCAGGGATTGTTAAGGGTGAAAGATTAAGAATTAATGGGTTAGGATGGTTAAGGAGTTTGGAGTAAAAAGACGCATATCTGGTTTGGGTCAAATCTGCAACGAATGGGATGTTAAGGTCTTTATGAATGAGTTTATTTGTGATGTAATAAGGAGCATCAAGGATTTTACGTAGGATTTTGGATTATAACGATTGGATGCGGGAAGAATTTGATGGTTTGGTGGAGCCCCAGATCTCAATTCCATATGTCCATATTGGTCTGATTATTGTAGTGTATACTAATTTTTTGTAGTGAATGGGAAGTTTAGAGCGTTTGTCAAGTAAGTGTTGTAGCAAACGGAATCTACGAGCAGTTTCTTGTCGTTTCAGTCTTGTGTGTGGATTCCAAGTAAGTCTTTTGTCAAGATGGAGTCCTAAGTATTGAATCTGTTTAACAGGCGTTAGTGGTGTAGTGGTGTCTAGAAAGGATACTGTAGGACAGGAGGGAAGAGGTTTACGACGGAGAGTAAAGGTGGGATTTGTCAGGATTTATTTTGATTCTCCAGTTTTTACACCATTCTTCAATAGATGTTATGTGTGCCTGTAGTGTTTGTGATGCATTAGTTATTGTTTAAACTAAATATATTTCTATGAGTATTATATTTACTTATTATAATTACTTTATTTACTTACTAGAGTATTATAATTACTCTCTCTCCCTCCCTTCCCCTCACCCGCTCTATCTTACTCCCTCCCACACACACAATTATGTGGATAGACTAACCTTCAAGATGACCGATGTAGGCAGCGCTTGTGTCAAAGGATAGGCGCTTCCCAGAACCGGTCAGGAAAGACACGTCCTGGCTGAAGACCTCTGTGTCTGGGTACAGCACCAGCCGGAAGTCCCTGAAACAACAAGAATACATGGTTAAAAAAACAACAATTTTTTGCCACTATATAAACACCCCTCCCCCCCTTACGATGAACTGGCACAAAAAAGTTAACGACTAAAAAATATAAACTTTCTTAGTTTTGAAATTTTATTTTTTATTATTTGTTTTTATTTTAAGTAAGGCAGAAGATTTACGAAGCTATTCACAATCACAAAAGATCTGAAGCAAGGATTTTTCTCCGCTCTAACGTTTTTAATATTTATATAATAATAATATTCCGTATTTATTCAGTGACTAGTCCCTTTAGAATTACAGGCATCGACAAAACGAATTAGTGCCTAAGATTATAATACAAATTTTCATAGATCATAGATCAAAATCTCATAGATCATAGGGTGACACTATGACTAAAAATATAAATGAAAAATAATTAAACACAAATCAACAAAACATAATCAATTATTGTCCATATACATATTTACAAGTTTAAAAGAAAATCGAAAAGAACAAAGGCAGAAAAATAATATATAAATAAGAAGGAAAAAATATTATAAAAAAAATAAATGCTCAATATAATATATATATAATATAGATGATATAGACCAATACATATTTACAGTTTCAATATAGATATTGAAAACGCTCACAAAATATTGAACAAGCTAAATTGTGGGCGTTGAGGTTAATGATAATTTACTGTTCATTCTTCAGTCCAAACAGAACCAGGTTGTAATATCTGATGAATATGGTATGGAATTTATGGATGCCGTAGCAGATAACTGTGTGACACCTTAGCTACCTCGATGATTCCTCAATATCTGTGGGCAGGTTTAATTATGTTTCGTAGCGGAATAAAAATTAACTCTGTTTAAAATCGAAAGGACTCTATTTTTTTGCGTAAATAATGTGGATCTGAAGTACCTGGTGATGTGTAAGTGGAGTTGTGATACATTTCAAAGATGGTGTTCTGGTGCTTTTCTCCTTTTTTCTGGCCCTTTTTGGAACATATTAACTATATTGTTTTGGGATAACCCCTTGAACAATAAAGGAAAAAAACAAAAAAAAACATTACTGAATTAAAATAAGATACGTAATATTGAATATAATAAAATACATATCATTAATTTATATTTACATTAAAGTATGTTTATTTATTTTGTGTTTATACCTTCAGGTTACAGTTTTAGTGTAATATCATATTACTGTGATTAGATGGTTTAATGAGTTGGGGCAATACTAAAAGAAATTATGTATCCTATTGTAATATGCATTGTAGATATTCTAGTGTAATATGGTTAGTTATTAACGATTCTGAGGTATTTATTTTGAAATACTTGTATTTTTTTATATTAGTCGAACTAGTAAAGTTCCAAATGGGGCAGGCATAAGTTAAGATGGGTCTTAGTACTGCTTAATGTAGTATCAATTTATTTCTACTGCATAATTTTGAATTTTTATATAGTATTTTCCTTTTTCGTTTTCCAATTTCGAATTGATCTGGTCGTTAAATAACAGTTTGGTGTCTTAAGTGACTTCTAAGTATTTAACTGTTTCGGCAAAAGGGACAGGGATAATTATTTAAATCTCTCGTCGATGGGAGCATACTACAGTATAATACATTTAGTAAATTTGATCTCAGTTAAATTGGAGTCTTACAGGCGTGTAGAGAAACTACCTACTGACGTTTTACATTAGCAGGTCTCGTGGCCACCTTCTTTTCAGGCACCTCGGAGGATTGTCAGGAATGGAAGAGGAAGCAAGGCTAGAAACTAGTGGGTTTGAGTGGTTAGGGAGTTTATAATGGAAGGAGTGATATCTGGTTCGGGCTAGATCGGTTACATATGGAACATTAAGGACTTTATAAATCATTTTATTTATGACAAAGTAAGGAGCATTGAGGATTTTAAGAAGGATTTCGGATTGCAATGATTGGATAATAGAGGAAGTGGAAGGTTTAGTGGAGCCCCAGAGCTCAACTCCGTATGCCCAGATTGGCCTTATTACAGTCATGTAGATCAGTCTTTTGTAATGAATTGGAAGTTTAAGCCATTTGTCCAGTAAGTACAGTAATAGTTGAAATCGACGTGCAGTTTCCTGTATTTTCAGTCTTGTGTGAGGATTCCAGGTTAGTCGTTTGTCCAGATGTAGCTCAAGGTAGTGGATTTGTTCAACAGGGGTAACATCAACATTATTAAAGGAGACTGTAGGGCAGTCGGTAGGTTTACGACGAAGGATAAAGGTGATTTGATGGGAATCATTTGAATCCTCCAATTACGACACCATTCTTCAAGGCTGTGATATAGGATTGGAGAGTTTGGGATGCAATCAAAGGGTTATTATTAACAGCGAGCACACACGTGTCATCAGCATAAGTGTTAGGATTGGTTGGGATGTCAGCTGTACAGACGGTGTAGAGGATGGGACCGAGGATACTATCTTGAGGAACACAAGAGGACTGAGAATAAAGGGAAGAATAGGAACCGTTGTGGTTTACTTGGAATAATCCATGGATGAGAAAGGAATGAATGATGAGAAAGTATGTAGAAGGTAGGAATCTACGGAGTTTGTAAAGCAGTCCCGAGGGCCAATATTTAAACCTAATTTCCATTCTTTAAGGCGTTTATATGTATTTTTAAAATCACATTTTAGGCTATTAACGATTGTGTCAATACGGTATGAAGAGTTGTAAATGACTTTATCATCGGTAAAAAGGGCTGTATCAACCTTTTAAAATTTTTGGTAATCATTTATGAAAAGATATACCGTAAGAGTACTGCCTGGAGAAGAAACGTAGTCTAGAATTGCTTCAAACGATGGGGATAGAGTACAATAGGGTGGGTAGGGATCTTCATAGAACTCAGGACACGAAAAAAAAAATATATAAATTTCAATAAAAAAACATTTTACATTTATTTATAATGTTTTAATGATCCAGAAGGTTAATATTTCCCTATGAAACCAAATATTCACTTTGAAGAGAAGATTCGGCGATGAGAGGGATGCATGTATAACTAAATAGGTTCAAACTAATTATGAAACAGTGAGGAGAAGGGACTACGCAATAAGTAAAGACCCCCCAACCGAAATTATGTATACCGAGGTCCCCTTAAGTGCCTCTAAAGCGCCCCCGTTTACCGGTTCCTTTCGTCGGGTTCAAAGATGATGGAATTCTAGAGAAATGGGAGCTTCGGTATGGTGAGCTAGAAATTATTGGAATCTTATTCAATTATAATAATTCTATGTGTAAATTAAAATGGAAAATATTTATTAGAATAAATAAAAAAGCATGATTTACAATACAAAATTATTATTTTACATGATTCCGAATTCCAATGCTTAAAATCAAAAAATATTATGCGAAATATATATATAAAATTATATTGGAAGATCTTGATTGGCCGAGCTATTTTCATATAAAAGAATGATGGTCCGAGTGCTGTCAAAGAAAAAACTCAAATAGCCGTGAAACCATTGAACCAATGTTTCGCTCCACGTTTTGGACACACACGTTCAAATCAAATACTTAAAATAGAAAATTTCTCCATATCTTCATAGTTCACAATTTAAAATGAAAAAAAAAAAAAAAAATCCTTTCTGGTTGGCTGATGGACAGAGATGAGAGACGATGACCTACTCATATTTTACCGACAGAGTATCATCACGGCTGACCGAGGCAATAGAAGAAGACAATGGAGAGGACAGGTACCAGTACAGGGACTAATGAGCCCCTCTGACAAATGACTGTCCCTTTATCCTTTATTGTGTCCTGTTCTGTCGGTGTTATCCTGTCTCTGTCAGGAGATAGCTCCCGAAATGTTTCTCACATCAATGAGGCTTAAGCTTATAGTGTCTTATAACAGCTAATATTTCTTCCTGAATGAATGAAGCTACAGCGAGGTCTGGATAGGGAAAAGAAATAATTTTATAACCAAGTTTTTATTTCAAATCTGGTATAATGATCGCATCAAACAACGTTCATGTACCACCTTACATACGTATCCAAAAAAAAAAAATAAATATATTTTAAGGGCTCCTTGAAAATGGCCTAAGGGATAAAACGTTGGAGACAATTAAAAAATAGTTGAGAGGTGGGTCAAATGAAGTTTGAGTAAAAATTAACTTTGACTTCCTGCCCCAGAGTATCCTTTAATAACATCCCACTTATTCCTGTCGAACAGATCTGTTACCTAAGACTACATTTGGACAAACGACTGACCAGGAATACTCATACAAGACTGAAAACTGCTCGTCAATTCCGACCATTACAACACAAACGGTGTAAACTTCTAACTAATTACAAAAGAATCATTTATATGACTATAATAAGGCCTATCTTGACTTACACAGTTGTGCTTTGGAGCTCAACTAAACCATCACATTGTATACAATCCTTACAATCCAAAATCCAATGGTCTTGACATCTTATAACCGCAAATTTTAATTTATCTTTAGTTATATATTTAACGTGTATACTTGCCCACGCTCAGCGGAGAAGGGGGTGAGTTAAAGTAAAAAATATAATCGCAAAAGGGAAAAATAAAAAAAAATAATAAAAATAAAGAATAAATTGCTCCTTAGGCGCCACGTTATTTTTCCCCAAGTAAATAACGAAAACCCCGAAACGATGTCTTCAATATGCCCACAATATAGCCCTATGTAAACAATTATCGAATTATGACCACTGGCGAATACCTTTACATGTAGATAACAGAAAACCTAGAGGTGATACCTACCCACCTGTGGAATTATCGTAATATTCAGTGAACAACGAAAAAAAGTAAATTAACAAGTTGAAAGCAGTGTATATGCATAAGAAAGAACAGCAGAACTATAAGAACAAAAGCTTAATAATAATAAGAAATATATGTAAACAGAATGAAAAAAAAAAAGAATTCTTATCATTTAAAAAAAAAGACAATACAACAAACAAAACTTATAGGTTGACTTGACCTAAACTTAAATGCCCTACCTTAACTTTATTAACTAAACTTATATTATTATACAAAAGAGGAATATAAAATTAAAATAAAATAAAGTTTAGTTAGAATCGCACGTAGTCCTTGGGTGTACTCCTGGCAAAACACAAGGTTGTCTGATATCTACTTTTCGGTCACTGTCTCACCTTCCCCAGAAGTATGAAGATGACCCCTGCCATCACTCTCCTATCCAGGACGGGCTAAAGAAACTTTGCCACGCACTGCACTATATCCCCTCTTCTGGTGTTAATGACCGCCCATTGAAGTGATTTAGCAAAACAAGACATTAACGATAACATCTCTTATAAGGTGACATTTCGACAAAAACAGTCAAGACAAAGGGCTTGATAAGCTATCACCACTTCATATTGAACAGTCGTAACGTGTTCAAAAACCAAACAGTCACCTTAACAAAACCATGCCCACTTCTCTAAACATATATCGCTAGTGTTTTTATTTCCACTATGACAACCGTAACAATTTACTCCACTAGAAATATTATTGAAGTTCTATATCCTAACAAATTTACATGTTGTATATATTGTTAAAGCGGTTGTAAACATGAATACATAAAAAAATATAATAAATAAATTATGTTAATATCTATTTTTCGCGTTTAAACGAGAATTTCATTTAACAACAGCGGTACCACTTGTCATATAAGAAATAAAATTATCGTTTTTTTCATCAAATAAGCTTTCTTATGAAAGTAGTTTAAGAGGCATGATTCCAGGAATAATAATTCAGTAATAACACATTACTGCATACTCTACACACATCTTGTAATACACAGTTAGTAGACAGCCAAGGGTTAGAGACATGCTGTAGAAGCAAACTTTTTTAATTCCGGGTTAGAATGTCGGAGTTGGTAATCAGTTTAAATATTGACTACTCTCTCCCCTGTCGGCCTCTAGTGAGCGCTCTTCAGCCTTCATTAGATTTTAACTTTGACATTTACGCCTTTTTTTTTAATATAATATGAAACTTTTTACTCCCATAATGGACTTTCAGAGGAAAATTTAGATTGCAAATTACGTTATAAATAATAACTGTGATGAGCACGGAAGCTTTTAACTATTTTTTTTCCCTCCGAATAAAAATTTAATATATAACGATCAGCTATAATAGGCTTCTGGAAATAAGTGCTTACGTTTAAATAATATTTAATAGGTTATCTTCCGCAATATAATTATATATCAAATTTAATTTGACATTTAACAATTTTATTTAATTATTATTACTTTGAATAAGTGTACTAATTGAATTTGCCAATCATATTCCGTCCCTGCCTCCCAATAGTTCAATTATATTACGAACACGGAAACTGGGTATTTTGTAAGATGCTCATAATAACAATCACAAAATGCCCACGTCAGTGTAGAAACGCCTTCAGTTTTGTATATATATTATACTGGATAATTTAGTGTAAAACAGGCTAGTTTCCAAACGTCTAAAAGACGTTGTTTACCGAAACATTTTAATTTAGGAAATCACAACCCTCGAAGAAATCTCATCAAATCACCTTTACCCTTTGTTGTAAACCTAACGACTGCCCTACAGTTTCCTTTAACAATGTCGCTCTTACCCCTGTCGAACAGATCCGCTACCTTGGACTACATCTGGCCAAACGACTAACCTGGAACCCTCGCACAAGACTGAAAAGACAGGAAACCGTACGTCGATTTCGACTTTTACAGCATTTACTGGACAAACGGTCTAAAGTTCCAATTCATTACATAAAACTGATCTACATTACAATAATAAGGCCAATATGGACATATGGAGTTGAGCTTTGGACCTCCGCTAAACCTTCGAATTCCTCTCGTAATTAATCATTGCAATCCAAAATCCCCAATACTCTTTACTTTGTCACGAATAAAATGATAAATAAAGACCTTAATGTTCCATATGTAACCGATCTAGCCCGAACCAAATATCACTCATTCCATTATAAACTCCCTAACCACTCAAACCCACTGGTTTCTAGCCTTGTTTCCTCTTCAATCCCTGACAATCCTCTCAGGAACCTGAAAAGAAGATGGCCACGAGACCTGCTAATGTAAAACGTGATTAGAGTGCTACCAATGGGTAGTTTCTCTACACGCCTGTAACACTCCAATCTAACTGAGATCAAATTAACTAAATGTATTATAATGTACAGTTGTAAATAGCAATAAATAAATATAAAAAAAAAGTTTTAAATATTATTGAAACAGAAGCCATCATTTTCACGAAACGGCGGCCTATACTCCCATCATTGATAGATTTAAATAATTATCCCTGTCCCTTTTGCCAGAACAGTTAAATACTTGGAAGTCACTTTAGACACCAAACTATTATGTAACGACCGCATCAATTCGAAATTGGAAAACGAAAGGAAATACTTTAATAAAAATTTAAAAATTATCCAGTAGAAATAAATTGATACTACATTAAGCGGTACTAAAACCCATCTTAACTCATGTCTGCCACATTTGGAACTTTACTAGTTCAACCAATATAAAAAAAATACAAGTATTTCAAAATAAATGCCTCAGAATCGTTAATAACTAACCATATTACACTAGAATATCTACAATGCATATTACAATAGGATATATAAAATGACACATAATTTCTTCTAGTCAGATATTATCCCTTCCACTATAAACTCCCTAACCACCCAAAGCCACTAGTTTCTAACCTTTCATCCTCTTCCATTCCTGCGAATCCACCGAGGCGCGTGAAAAGAAGATGCCCACGAGATCTGCTAATGTAAAAGCGTCATTATAGTGCTACCAATGGGTAGTTTTCTACACGCCTGTTTCACTCCATTATAACTGAGATCAAATTTACTTAAAACATTATAATATACAGTTGTAAATTTCAATAAATACATTAAATAATAATTTAGGAAGTAAAGAGTGATATTCCTTATTAATTTGTTTAAGCTTTTGTAGCTAAAATAAATAAGTTACATAGGATTTGAAAATTAAATTAACTTGTATATTTGATCATTACTTATAAAAAAGATATATAAGAAATAAGTTCATCACGTGTCTAAATATATACATACTTATTGGTAGGATTAGCGTGGCTCAGGGGATTGAAAATGTGCTATTAACTCCCGGGTTCAAATCCAATGAGGCAGATAATTATTCAGTTACTCTGGCGTGAGTCAACCTAGTGGATTTGGGAGCCCTCTGGGGCCAACCAGCCTGTGTGCACATTAGATTTGGGAAAAATCTGGCGGTTGGACATGATTCTGACTAAATCACCTCCTTTCGAAACCGTTGGTTTAATAAAAGTACTTCCTTACAAAGTACAACACCTCTGATCCTTCATGGGTTTTATTGGTGAACATTTTTTTTTTTGTAATTGACATTTAATATAACATATGAGGTCATGAGAGATATAATTTTTTTTATAATTAAATTTTCCCTTTTATTTTTTTTTAAAAGATAATAAATTACTTCATCATCATTCAATAAGTAACTAGAAACCAGGCATATACTTTAATAACTTTATATTCATTGTTAGTTTTTTCAATGGAATTCTAAGTTAGTTTTCTTCAGTTGAAAATGGCCAATGTATCAGTAATGAAAAGTCACAAAAATGTTTAAAAAATTGTAATACATTTATAAAAATATTTTTATTGTTAGTTTATATGTTCGTGTTATACATAACAATAGTTTGTGTTTGTTCGCTATAATAATTTATAGAGACTTTGTTGCAGAATATTGCTTTACTCTTTATTATTTGTTTTACAAAAATAAGACATGCTGCCTTTTTTTAGACAGTGTATTTTTTGAAAATAAAACAATAAATTTTAAAAATGTCCAAACCTTAGGAAGTCGTAAAATAATCATATATAAATAAAGTACGCAAAAATTCACAAGTTATGAATTTTCACTTTTTTGATTCCATTGTTTGATGATACTTTCATAAATACTAAAAAATAAATTTACTTAAAGAAAAGAATTTAAAGAAGTATATAAATATTATTTTATTATGAGAGGCAACTTGAAAATGTTTATTCAGTTCTTTTATAATGAGCTGAAAACTCCCTGTAACGAAGATCTAAAACACTCGAGTGAGAAAAAATGAAGTCAGCTCAAGAGCCCTCCAGTGAGGACTGTATTAAGTCTAATCCCCTTAGCTGATTAATTATACCCTTTTTGGATTTAATGAGAAATTAATTTGTTTAATAACGAGCAATAAAACCTTCTACAGTAGACATTAAGGCCAAAGGACAGGCACAAAGGAATTAGGAGGGAAATTCAGGAGTTTGTTATCATACGAGAGAAATGTTTAACTGTATATTACTCACGAGTCAAACGTGTTATCAGCAATATACTTAATTCTACCCAGCTCTCGAATAATTAGTGGTTCATTATCTAAACATTTCTAAATAATACGTCTGTTTCATTTTCGAGCACTATTCCAGGAATTCGAAGAATCAGCAGCTAAACTAGGCTTCAAGTTTGATGAAAATAAGACTGAACTTTCAGAGGTTCACAGTTTCAGTTTGGTTTAGCAGTTGCAATAGAGGTAAACATACAACAGAGAGTCTACAGATGACAATATAGTAGAGAGCGAAATAGAGGTAGCATAGAATGAAATAGATTCTATTTCTCACTAAGAAGAATATTAAAATTTAGAGCTCTCTCTAAAAGAATGAAAGTGGACTGTTACGGTTGTCATAGTGAAATAAAAACACTGGCGATATCTACGTAGACAAGAGGTGTTACGGTTGTCATGGTGAAAACAAGACACGAGCGATATGTTTGAGACGAGTGTGTTTTCTTTGAGTGAAGGTGACAGTTTGATTTTGGAACACGTTACGATTGTTCAATGTGAAGTGGTAATAGTTTAAAGGCCCTCTGTCTTTATGGTTTGAACCGGAATATCACCATGTGAGAAATGTTGTCATATATGTTTTGTTTTTCAAAATTATGGTGTTTACTTCAATAGACGATCATTAACAATAGAAAAGGAGGACAACGTGGGGTTTGAACTAAATTTTATCTTGTTTTTTTTTATTTTATATTCACTTTTATACTCTTTTGGATAATAATGGAAATATAGTTATTAAGGTTAAGGTTAAGTCAACCGATAAGTTTTAATTGTTTTATTAATTGATAAGAATTCTTTTTTT
>NW_027113338.1:7197-8235 GCF_000696795.3 Halyomorpha halys | reverse complement strand
AAAATGTATTTAAAATTGAACAAATAATTCAAGGAAATATGTCATTCAGGACAGAATATCTAAAAATATGTTAAAAATAACAAATATTTCAGAAAGTATGTGATTTACAGCAAAATATGTAAAAAAGGCCAAATATATAAAAATATGTAAAATAAAAATGGCTTCTTTTGGCCAGAAATGTCTTGAA
Source organism: Halyomorpha halys (assembly GCF_000696795.3). Taxonomy (NCBI): domain Eukaryota; kingdom Metazoa; phylum Arthropoda; class Insecta; order Hemiptera; family Pentatomidae; genus Halyomorpha; species Halyomorpha halys. The sequence goes on along the minus strand of NW_027113338.1, from coordinate 8,048 downwards.
ACATCTTTAGTTAGTAAGGAATCGCAGATATCATGGTCAGGTAAAAATATGTGAAAACATAAAAATCCAATCCCTATTTATAAGCAATACATAAAAAATTGAAAACAAATTCCTATTCGATCTACAATTGACTGTTTGCTTCAATCTACTAACTGACATAATCAGTTATTACATGAGCATTCCGTCAAAAAATACGTCTCATTAAAGATTGAAGTCAGAAAAAAGAAATTAAAAAAAAACTGCTTGGATGGACGTTCCCCCTTTACTCCCTTAGAGAATAGGACTAGATGGCTAAGGATGGGAAGGACGGCAGTAGGTAGTCCCTTGGAGTATTCTAGACAACCAGTCAGACGATCAATCGATAACTTCGGTTCTGAAGAAGCAGTCTTTGTGGGGAAACTACGCTGTAGTTTATCACCATTTCACACCCTCACTTGAAAAAAACAGGAAAGTTTTTAAATAATTTTTTTACTTGACTCTTATTTTTTGATGCGAGAGCTAAAGGTTTTTGTTTCCATACTATTTTCCATATTTAAATAAATTACAGTAATTTTTATTTAATGTAATTTAAAACTGTAAAAAATAATAAAAAATCTGTGGAATGTTTTATTTACACTTGAGAATCTTGGGAAGAAACTACCCGTTGTTTGGGTTAGAATAGGTAAGGTGTTTGAAATGAAGAGACGCATATTTGATTTGGCCCAAATCTGCAACGAATGAGATGTTAAGATCTTTGTGAATGAGTTTATTTGTAATGTAATAAGGAACATCACGGATTTTACGTAGAATTTTGGATTGTAAGGATTGGATGCGGGAGGAATTTGATGGTTTGGTAGGGCCTCAGAGCTCAA
>NW_027113338.1:3710-5202 GCF_000696795.3 Halyomorpha halys | reverse complement strand
GCAGTATACCAAGATAGGGAGGCATGGACATTATTCATACTCTAAAAGTCGATTTCACAGTGTGTATTACAATAATATTCAATTCTAGTAATATTACACGTTTAGATACACAATAATACTAAATTTTCAAAAATATTGAATATTTTTTTTTTAAATTTATTTATTGATATTTACAACTGTACATAAAATATATCAAGTAAATTTGAGGAAATCAATGGTATGGTACAAGCATGTAGTGAAACTACCCATTGCTAGCACTCTAAAAACATTTTTACAATATAAGGTCTCGAGGCCATCTTCTTTTCAGAAGCCTTGGAGGATTGTTCGGAATAAAAGAGAAAGCAAGATTAGAAACTAATGGGTTTGAGTGGTTAGGGAGTTTGTAATGGAAGGATTGATATCTGGTTCGAGCTAGATCGGTTACAAATGGAACATTAAGGTCTTTGAGGATGATTTTATTTCATATTGAATATAAAGTAAATTTAATGTATTTCTTGAATGTGACTATATTTCCGATCACCATATTGAATAGTGCATTGAAATTCATTTAAACGTACACCTGAAGTAACACTCTAGGTTAAGTAGGGTTAGAACACTCCTAGAAGTAGGAGATAGTAAATGTGCAGTCCTCCCAATCGTTCTGATGTGCGCCGTCTAATAGTTTAGAAACAGCCTGCTTTACAATAAATAAACGCGTGTAGTGTAACCACATAAACTGAAGGCGTCTGGGTTTTACGCAGTATTTTCGATTTAATTCCTATTAAAATTTAGAAAAGTGTTCCTAAAATCCTTTCCTATTATAATTTTTTTTATATAAACTAACCTCCATTGCCACTAACCAGGATCGGAGACTGGTACGAATGCTATGCTTTAGTACAAAGTATCTAAGAATGAATTATGTCATATAAAATAAAATAAGAGCCCAAGAGGAAAAAAAAAGTAAGTCATTTCACCCCAATTTATGATTAATTCAATTAAAACTAGGCAAAATTACTAGCACACATTGATAAGTCTGCCTAGTATTGGAATAAAAAATAGCAGCTGTTTCAAAATGTAAAAAAAAAAAATATTTTTTTTAAATAAATAATTTAATTTCTCTCCATTTTAGTTTCAACACACTTTAGTTTTCTTACAATTCCGAAGTTTCGGGGACAATGTTAACACAATTTTGGAACTAAATGATTTAAAAACTCAACTTCATGCAGGCTATTCTGCCCAGGTCAAAACAATAATTTCTAATTAGTCAATTTTCACATTAAAAACAAAAATTCAAATTTATTTATCACAGTCACTATTTGTTAAAACTTTATCACAACAATGTTTGTAACAAACTAAAATGGATAGAAATTAAATTATTTATTTTAACAAAATTAACCAGTCTCATGAAAGTGTTTAAGATTATAAATATATTAATTTTTAATTCAAATCTCCATATTTTCGACACTATTTACAATAATAGAAAACCCGAAGCACGAATTAAAGATTGAGCTCT
>NW_027113338.1:2338-3660 GCF_000696795.3 Halyomorpha halys | reverse complement strand
GTCGATTTCACAGTGTGTATTACAATAATATTCAATTCTAGTAATATTTCTCGTTTAGATAATACTAAATTTTCAAACTATTGTATAAAAGTAAATTTAATGTATTTCTTGAATGTGTCTATATTTCCGATCACCATATTAAATAGTGCATTGAAATTCATTTAAAAGTACACCAGAGGTAACACTCTAGGTTAAGTAGAAGTGGAGATAGTGTGCGCCGTCTAATATTTTAGAAACTGTCTGCTTTACACTGAATAAATGCGTGTAGTATAACCACATAAATGAAGGCGTTTAAACTTCTAACGGGTTTTACGCAGTATTTTCGATTATATTCCAATTAAAATTTTGAAAAGTGTTTGTAAAATCCTTTCCCATCATAACTTTTTTATATTAACTAACCTCCATTGCCACTAACCAGGATCGGTGACTGGTACGAATGCTATGCTTTAGGACAAAGTATCTAAGAATAAATTATATCAACATATTGAATAAGAGCTAAAGAGGAAAAAAAAGAGTAAGTCATTTCACCCCAATTTATGATTAATTCAATGAAAACTAGGTAAATTACTATCACACATTGATAAGTCTGATAAGTATTGGAATAAAAAAAATGGCAGCTGATTCAAAATGTTTAAAAAAAAATTAATTTTTTTAAATAAATAATTTAATTTCTATCCATTTTAGTTTCAACACATTTTAGTTTTCTTACAAGTTCGACGTTTCGGCCAATCCGGCCATCGTCAGGGACTATCTTAACACAATTTTGGAACTAAATGATTTAAAAACTCAACTTCATGCCCAGGTCAAAACAACAATTTCTAGTTAGTCAATTTTCACATTAAAAACAAAACTTCAAATTTATTTATCACAGTCACTATTTGATAAGACTTTATCACAACAATCTTGTAACAGACTAAAATGGATAGAAATTAAATTATTTATTTAAAAAAAATTAACCAGTCTCAACAAAGTGTTTAGGATTATAAATAAATTAATTTTTAATTCAAATCTCCATATTTTCGACACTATTTACAATAATAGAAAACCCGAAGCACGAATTAAAGATTGAGCTCTAACAGAGCTATTTACGTTCACATAGTTTCCGAGATTTTTTTTTTTTTATAGAGATACAGTTTTTTTATAAGTAACCATTTTTTTTTTTAACTGAAATGTACAGAAAAATCAGTAGTAAGTGAATTTATTGTCAGAAACCTATAAATCATAAATCATGAAACATACAGATTTCTATTAGCACTCAAATTAAAGCTAGTTTAATATACTATAAAGTAATTCATCATGTTTATCTTAGCAAGACTAGTAGT
>NW_027113338.1:0-295 GCF_000696795.3 Halyomorpha halys | reverse complement strand
ATTCTTCTCATCAGGACATTTTACCTATTTTCATCTTTTCAAAATAAAGTCGTAAGATTTGCAGTGGATACTCCTTGGTTTGTAAGAAACAGCCACTTGCATCGGGAATTGCAAAAGGAGACAATAGAGGATTATATCAAAAAAAGGTTCATGACGTTCCATTCCAAGTTACCTACAGTTAAAGGAGCAGTGACCTAAAACTTGGGAAACCCAACCTCAACCCGCAGACTGAAGCCCAGGCTGCTGCAGGTCATCCTGATATAAACTCTATAATATAATGTCATTATTTTTGTTA
>NW_027113337.1:10817-11211 GCF_000696795.3 Halyomorpha halys | reverse complement strand
TTACACTTTTGATTAATAGGGCGCGGGAGAAGCTTCTAAGATTTATAAGCTAACTTATTAATTCATATTTATAGATAATAATGTTTTTTACAATAATTTTTTTTTTTTATCTTTCATTTGTCTTTATTTGCACCTGTAAATATACTTTACAAACAGCAAATGAGAAGTTCTATCCAGGCATGGCATGAGGGAGATAGCACCCAATGGTGCACCCTCCTGACGTTTAGTAAATTATTTTATTAGACTAGAAGGTCCGCATCCAACTCCTCTTCAGCCTACGCCGAGTTACGTCAGGAATGTCATGTGTTGCCATCTGCCTTATAAATTTATTGAAATGTCCATGTAGCGTGTTGTGAAACCGTTTGTAAGTCATATGAATGTGGTCCGTTACAGT
>NW_027113337.1:3709-4287 GCF_000696795.3 Halyomorpha halys | reverse complement strand
CTGCCCAGGTCAAAACAACAATTTCTAATTAGTCAATATTCACATTAAAACCAAAATTAAAATCATTTATCACAGTCACTATTCCTTAAAAACTTATAGTGACTGAACGGTTTTAAGAGAATATTGACTAATTAGAAATTGTTGTTTTGACCTGGGCAGAATAGCCTGCATGGAGTTGGAGTTTTTAAATTATATAATTCCAAAATTGTGTTAACTAGATTGTCCCTGTGGATGGCCGGATTGGCCGAAACGTCGGACTTATAAGAAAAATAAAATGTTTTGAGACTAAAATAGATAGAAATTGAATTATTTATTTTTAAAAATATATATATTTTGTTTATGATTCATCGTTGTTATTCATAATCGTTCAATATTTATAGCGTTCTAAATAGAGGTGTCTTTTGCACGAGACAATTCCCTTCTTCCTTCATAATCAATTGTTAAACAAAAAAAAAAATTGTAACAGTTATATTAATACCAGGCCGATCTAGTATTAAATAAAAATACAAAATACAATTTAAACAGAACCAGATACCGTTCCTTCCATAATAAACTTCTCAACCACCCAAATCCACTTG
>NW_027113337.1:0-464 GCF_000696795.3 Halyomorpha halys | reverse complement strand
TAAAATCTGTACAACTACAACCCATGAAGGGTCAGGGGCTTAAAACATTGAAAGGAAGTACTTTTTCTAGACCAACAGGGCTAGGAGGACCACAGGGTTGACTTACGGCTACAGTGTAACAGAAAACAATTTTCTACCCTGCTGGATTAGAGCCCGGGTCCTTGGAGTAGCATCGTGCCTTACGACTGTGCCACCGCGCTTCCGAATATTAATAATATTTTAAATTGTTATTTTTGCAATTTGGACATATGGAATTGAGCTCTGAGGCTCCACCAAACCATCAAATTCTTTCGCATCCAATCGTTACAATCCAAAATCCTACGTAAAATCCTTGATGCTCCTTATTACGTCACAAATGAACTCATTTATAAAGACCTTAACATCCCATTCGTTGCAGATTTGACCCAAAACCGATATGCGTCTTTTCATTCCAAACTCCTTAACCATCCTAACCCATTAATTCT
>NW_027113336.1:7196-8012 GCF_000696795.3 Halyomorpha halys | reverse complement strand
AAAAAAACTCTTAAAATCCTGGCAGTATTAAAATCTTAAAATGACATTTTATAATAAACAAAACCAGATACATTCCTCACATTTATACTGATAATAAAATAGGAAATTCATAATTGAAATACAAGACATATTTATGGAATAAACTAGAAATATTTTAATTACGTTAATGAACCATGGAAGAAGACGTTTTGTTTGGGTAAAGGAAAAATAGTGGGCAAATAAAAGAGGAGACATTATATTTAAGTTACTGTCAACTACCCTAAAAATATAGTTAAGTTATTTTTATCTAGTTAAAGAATATATGTATTAACTTGATCTAAGAGTGGGGAAAATATTGACAACGTTTAAGCCCATTATAAGATTATTTGCAATTAAGTTCTGGTGGTCGTGGGTAATTCTGACCGAATCACCTCTTTTCACAACCGTGGGTCTAGTAAGAGTACTTGCTTACAAAGTGCTGCACCACTAACTCTTCATGGGTTGTAATGGTACAGATTTAATTTTAATTTCATTACAACTTATAACGTAGCCTCAAGATATGATTTTTATTATGACAATTTTGATTAATTTCGTATGATAATACCACTTATGGATTAATAAGACTTTTCGTAAATCATTTTTTATTTATAGAAACATTATTAGCATAGAAGCAATTTATTTTATAGTGCCTAATGTTTTCGCATAACAACACCACTTATGGCTTTATCTGAGACTTTTCTAAACTGGTAAATTTTTTTAATAATCATTAATTGAAGGAACAATCAAGCTTATTAGCGATTCTGTCGTATAACGCTACGTTTTACAGAAACAGAAACA
>NW_027113336.1:0-485 GCF_000696795.3 Halyomorpha halys | reverse complement strand
AAGTCATTTGTCGCGGTATTCATGATATTGTGTTTGATGTAAAATGTTTTTACAATGTTAAATATTATAATTATAGGATTGTGAGCAGCGTTATTTAAAGTCATGTTAAATGTATAACATCTCCTTGTGGATTTTCTGTGCAACCTGTTTTATGACCTTTCCTTACAAAACTTCATATTATTGTTTACTTAAAAGTTTTGATTGTAATCGAATGAAATTTATTACTACATGTCTAATTTGAGTGAAAAGGGGAAATTGTGATGTGCCAACTTAATGTCTTGCTGATCTTTTAACTTGTGAGGAATAGAATCAATATGAGCTAATTGACGACTGTCATTAACTTATTATTATTAGTGTCATCCATCGCTTTATTAGTTTTAAAAACATCCAAAACAATACTAACACAATCAAAACACAAAACACGAGCAAGTAACATGTAAAATACTACATTACTTATTACTACGACAACAAATAAAATGTCCCCC
>NW_027113335.1:1957-3329 GCF_000696795.3 Halyomorpha halys | reverse complement strand
AGTGAACACCATTTAAATTAAAGTGAATTTTCTAAAATATGAGCTCTAATAGAGCTATTTCATAAAAAATAAACTGGAAAGTGAGAAGTTAATTTAGTGTAAATTAATGATGTCTATTAGCATTCAAATTAAAGCTAGCCCAATAAAGTAGTTTACGACGTTTATCTTCATAGGAGATGTAGTTTTTATGATATTTCCTAAAATAAATTGATTTACAGTTGTTCAGATAAAACTTCATGTGCAAAATTTATATTCATGTGTGAATATCATAAAAACTACTACCCATCGAAGAACGTGTCATAAACTACTTTACAATTGGGTTAATTACCTTTATTGTGAGACCTGGCAGACATATGTACGTCTTTTGTTTCCAGAGATCTATTTTCCAAAAATCATAAATTTTATCCGAACAACTAGAAAGTAACATTTATTTTGTCAAATATCATAAAGAATACTACTATGACAAAGATAAACATCATAAACTACTTTAGATAATATTAAACTAGCTTTAATTAAGTTTTCTTTATATGGGTGCCGGGTCACGTGGGGATCACTGGAAATGAACTGGCGGACATTGCAGCTAAACAAGCACTTGCTCTTCCAGATCAGGGCGCGGCCATTCTGACACCACAAGAAATAAGTCTTCCATGAAAAATGAGATATCATCTAGTTGGCAAGCCATTTGGGATGAAAGCCCGCCAAGCAAATTAAAAACTATCAAAAAAACCACTAAACCATGGACCACATAAAACCGTTCCAATCGCAGAGAGCTATTGCCAGATTGAGAATAGGTCATACGAGGTTAACTCATAGATATCTGATCAGTAAGCAGCCAAAATGTCAATACTGCAACAGTGTTCTTACAATCAGTCACATGCTTGAGAAATGTCATTTTTATTCTGCGAAATTGAGTAGATTGGGAGTAGGACCGAGTTTTTCGGATGCTCTGAAAGATGACCAGAAGAACGTGGAAATTGTCTTAGTTTTTTTTAAAAAGGAATGGCCTTTTGAATAAGATTTAAACCAGGAAATCTGTTATACGTAATAAAAAATACCAAAAGAATTAATTATTAAATTTTTTTTCGAAATTATTTAAAGAGAAAAATAAAGTGAAATAGAATTATAAATATAAATGAAACAGAATTATAAAGGACGAAACATGGGCGTTGATGACCTCAGGGTTTTACGCCCTAAAGCACCAGACAACAACAATAACTTGCTTTAATTTGAGTACTAATATACATCTGTACGTCGAATGGTTTTTGAGATATAGATTTCTCAAAGTAAATTCATTACCAACTGTCTCAATAATTCTGCCTAGTAATTATCCATAGTTTTCATTAAAGTAATCAAATATTGTGATGAAGTAACT
>NW_027113335.1:0-351 GCF_000696795.3 Halyomorpha halys | reverse complement strand
ATACTTTATAAAATTTAAAATAATTGTCAGAATAGATTTTAGCATGCTGGGTCTTTAGCAACCCAATACAGTTGGGCAGCACAACTTTTTGAATATATTTTTTTCTATAATGATAATAATATTCTTTATTTATTCTGGGATTTATCGCTTTAGAATAATATACAGGCGTCAAAATTAGGCTAGATTAGAGTAAAATACAAAATAAAAATGAAATTATAAAACGTCATAAAATATGATAAAATAATGATTTTGAATTGATAAAAATGAACAAAAATAATTAACAGGATATATAAAATAAGAATAGAACAACCATAGGTCAGGAAAACATAAGATGACAAAAACTTCTGATAA
>NW_027113334.1:9915-16823 GCF_000696795.3 Halyomorpha halys | reverse complement strand
TCTTTTCAGTCCACCCCGCTGCGCTTCCCTTGAGTGTAAAAAAGAAAAAACTTTTAAAACTAAACATATTACAAAGAAAGAAAGAATCTATATACATATTCTTGCTCTTATTCCTCTGAGCTATGCTTAACATAAAAAAAAATTATGTTTCCATAACACTGAAACCATGAACTAACACATAAGTATTCAGTGTATATCACTACTACATGAGTTATGATCGGAATTGATACAATCACTGAAACTTAAAAACAAAAAAAAAACACAGAAACAAAATCACTCTCTTGATGGTCCAGGCTGAGCGCCGTCGTCCGGCTCGGCACCTTGCACTAGGGGGAGTATTCGCAGTTCTTCAAGATGAACTGTGCGGGACCTAAACGGATGATTTACGTCTCTTATCGTAAATAAATTATGTTCCCTAATTGTAATGATCCGATAGGGGCCTTCGTAACGCCCTGCCGTTTTATTGCGGACGGTCCTCAATCGACGATATAGAATTGTACCCAATGCCAGCGGTCCCGTTTTATAGACTGTGGGGCGGTCATTAGCTTTCATAACTCTGATTTGTTTTTCGCGTATCAATCTTTCTCGTACCTTTGCCCACGTTTCTTGGCGCTGCTCCCTTTGTCGATAAAGTTTCGCTCTGAAGTCGTTGTTGTTGGTTGTAATTAGGTCTCCCCTGTCGCGACGCCTCTGTCCTAACACTATCTCCACGGGTGATAACCCCGTGGCCGCGTGTATAGTGTTGTTATACGCTATAACTGCGCGTGGCATGGCTTCGTATGGCTCGAGATTTCGCCCTAACCTGAGCAACCGAAGATGTTCCCCTAGCGTGTTGTGCAATCGTTCAACCGCGCCCCTGCCCTTGATGTGATAGGAAGTGTTGAGTCGCCAGGTAATGCCCAAAATTTGGTCTCACTGCGAATTAGTGCATTATCGAATTCTCTACCACAATCCGATGTGATTTCGTCCGGTACCCCATAGGTTGCGCACCATTGGAGAATCCCCTCCCATACCGCCCCTGGGGTCTTCGCTTCGATAGGATAGGCCATCGCAATTTTACTAGATGGGTCGACCGCTGTTAGCCATGACTGTTTCTCGTTAGAGTAGATGTCCACTTGGACCGATTGTAAGGGTTCGAGTGTAGTGGGTGTGGTTACCTGTTCGGCTGCTGGGGTCAGCGATCGTACTTGGCCTGTTGACATATGACGCACGCCGCGATCCAATCACCCACGCTCGCCTCATTGATTTCCAGAAGTATAGCTTTTCAGAGCGCGTAACGTTTCCTCTATACCCCTGTGATTCGTTTTGCCCGCGTGGTGGTCTTTTTTATTGCTTCAGTTCCATTACATTGAGGGCAGGGTTAACGACATCAATCGGTACTCTAGGCCTCCTCTCGCCACTGCCTAGACTAATCACCCTCGTCGTAGTTCCAAAACCTGTGACCACATTCTTTCGGTAACAAGGCTCCTGAATCACCAATCAATCAATTGGGCGAGAGTTCTCAATTCGTCCGCGACCACTCGTCTCCGGCCCATATTGACCTGCAGGATATGTATCCAACGCATAGGCATTCCCTGCTGCCCGCACAATGTCGGAGATCTTTCCCTTCTCTGCCACTCGCCTTGCAATTTCTACAACACGAGGCTTCACCCTTCTTCTTTTCAGTCCACCCCGCTGCGCTTCCCTTGAGTGTGACATATGTCGCCGTCTCCTGGGGTTTAAGCGGAATGGCCGGAACGCTAGCAAGGACGCCAGCGAAGGTTAGTTTTTCCCTCTCCTTTGGCCCTGCTTCCGGAGACACTTACTGGGCAGTGATTTTTGCAATGCCTAGAAATAATTTTCGAATAGTTTTAATAAAAAAATGTTTACATGATAAATAAGTCAGTGATCATGACCTATTTAGGCATTGGGGAATGCAGGCTGTTCCTACTTTTATACTGCTTGATAAAAAATACTGAACATTTTTCAACATTGAAATATTAGCGCTGTGATTGTAAGCAGTGAAAAAGTTTTACGCTAAAAAATATAATATAATTATCAATCTATAAATCCACTTCCAAGTGTTTATGTGTGTTTACAAGTGTTGAAATATCTTCAAAATATAAACTATTGGAAAACAAATTCATATTTTTAAAACATTTCATATTCTCCGTGTCGATTTTTCCTATCTCTTTAAACCTTGAACACGTTAACAACTCGAATCACGTTACGAAGTGATTTCTGTAGACACTTTTATAAGAAGGGCGAAAATGGTGGAACAGACGAAGTAGCCTTTTGAAATGAAATACTTGCAAGAATGGCACCACTTTCGTTTAAAAATTTTTTCCAACAAAAATCTTTCAATTGAAAGTTAATAGCAAAAAAACACTGAAATATAAACATAAGTCTACAAGTCGTGCTACTAGTTCACTGGACCGGATAATGTTTTTTACGCTGTTACGCTATATGGTAACTGTCGTTCATAATTCTAAAAAAACAGTTACAATAACTATAATCATTATTTCTTTAGCGATGGAAGGCGGGCGATGAGGTTGTTGTAAGATGTTTATTTAGTCAGGGATCGATTGCGCTTGCTTTTACCTCTTGGATCCGTACAGTAGGGATGATCGACAGCCGATAGTGCCGTACAATCATTTGTCACGATTCTTTGGACTTTGTAGTAGACAGTCTACTAACATTCTTACTACATTAGAGATGTCAAACCACCATTTCTAAAACCTCAATTGCAATCAGCTTTCGTTTAGAGTCAACAAATTGGTATAATGAATCGGTATACTAGCATAATAATGTAGATGTAGATATAGTATTAGATCATAAAATCATATTATGGAAAGTAGTAACAACCTAAGTATTTGATCATGAAAGGTATCTTATTTTGGAAAGTAGTAACAAATCAACCTTAGTATTTGATCATGAAAGCTATCTTATTTTGGAATGTAGTGTAACAACCTGATTACATGGTCATATAAAAAGTAGCAATAATATTGTACAGCATAACAAGATCATGGCAAGAACATTAAGGCAAAGTATTCAAAACGAAAATTACAGATATGATTCATTTTTTATATCTTTGCTTTACAAATTTTCCTAAAAAATAATGCTAGAAGTGGAAGTGTGATTATTGTATATAACATTGTTATTAAATAAAATTGCATGATTTTTTTAGTAAGAAACATTAAAATAAATCCTCAAATTCAACAGGCTGTATCTTTTTACTATCTTCACAGAGCCCTCTAGCTCCTGTGATCCTTAAATTAATATAAATCAAAAGCTAAGTGAAAAGTATGATTGCTTCAAGAAAGATCGATAAATAAATTTAAGTAAAGATTAAATTAACTATTATGAAGTAATTCGAGATTTGGCTAATCGAAAATCGTGGAAAGTATGTCTTAGTAAGTGTTTAAATTTTCTTTTTAATGTTTTTACTTTAAAAATTAGATAAATTGATAAATTAACTAAGGTGTTAGTCCCAAAATCGTGGAGAAAGTAATATATTTTTATTTATATCTATTTAATTTAATTGAAAACAGTACAAAATAATCCTGGGACGACTTTATCGTAGAGGAATCAGAAAAGAATCCCTGGGGTATCCCGTACAGGATGGCACTGGGAAAGGTTTAGCCGTTACAAGTGATGGTGGCTATTAGAGTGAGAGGTGCCCAGGCAACCACCTTGGAGGAGGCTGCCAAGATGTATATAGACTATACATACCCTAGGGGTGATCCGTCCCAGGATAGTGCAGATGATGGAATGGTTAGACGTACCACGTTATACCCACCTGGTACCGACCTATGTCCACCATGGGATATGTGGGACCTTCGTCTTGCCGTGGATAAACAAAGGATAGGAAGGGCTCCAGGACTAAATAGCATAGATGCTGCAATCCTAAAGAACAGTGTCCCTTATATCGAGGAAGAGTTATTGGATATATTTTATGAGTGTCTGGATAAGTCCACTTCCAAACAAGTGGAGGATCGCAGTCTTGCGATTGCTTTACAAGGGAGGTGGTAAAGATAAGGAAACGCCTAAATCCTATCGACCAATATGCCTCCTCCCAGTAGCTAGTAAGGTCCTGGAGCACATGATCGTCCAGAGCCTTAGACCAATCCTAAGTCCTGCAAGTCATCCACGGCAGTTCGGCTCGACCCGTGGCAGGGGAACTACGGATGCGCTGCTGAGATTCCGTAGGGACGTGGAGGAGAGGGCGGAGAAATATGTCTTATTGATGATGTTTGACATCTCTTCCGCCTTCGACAGTGTTTGGTGGTCCCATGTACTCCAGCGGTTGCAAGTGCCGGACACCGCCAGTAATCTACACTCCCTCGTATGTAATTACCTCAATGTCAGGATCAGGGGTACTACTACGAGGTTGAGAGAAATATCGAAAGAGGATGCCCGCAAGGTTCCGTCCTAGGACCAGCTTTGTGGAAGCTAGTATTCGATGAGTTGCTGGGGAAACTAGAGGACAAGGGGTTCCTTGCCACGGCCTACGTCGACGACCTGGCAGTCATCGTGGCCAAGAACAGCAGATTCAGACTAAAGACAGAAGCGGAGTGGTGTGCTAGTCTCGTAGGAGAGTGGTGCGTGAAGAGGAAGTTGAGTATGGCAGCAGCCAAGACTCAGGCCATACTCATAAGAGGCTCCACAGACAGGGCTCATCCTATCACCCTGGATATTTAAGGAGAGAGGGTTAGACCGGGTGAGGAGGTAACATATCATGGTGTGGATAAGAAGAAGATTCGATGCCACTTCTCACCTGGTGTATCTAAAGGACAGGGTGACACTATCACTCAATGGATTAAGTAGTATAGGGGTGCATTTTGGGGCCTCAGGTACCCTGCAACAAAGGTACCCTGGAGCCTAAACCTCACGCAGACACAGAAGAGAAGACTGGCCAACATACAGAGACTGGCTCTGCTGAGGTTCACGAAGACATAAAGAACCGTGTCACATGAGGCGGTGCAGGAGCTGGCCGGAGCGATGCCCCTGGACCTCATCCTCACGGAGGATGTCCTTAAATATGAAGTTAAGAGGCAGGGACTAGAAGCGTTGCCGGAGGAGCTCCGAGAGAGGATCGGTGAGACTCCAAACTTATGGAAGAAAATACTGCGAGAGGACTCAATACAGGAGTGGAATGGAGGGTGGGTAGCAAGCCAGAAGGGCGCTACTTTGAGACAAAATTTCCCTACCGTCCTTTCTAGATTGAAGGCTAAAAGGATCCTCCCAGACTATTGGGTCCCACAGATCCTAACAGGACACGGGGGGGGGGGGTTCGGGGTAAGCTGCAGAGCTTTGGAAAGAACATCGAACCCCGGTGCCCAACGTGCGGAGTTCCTGAAACAGCAGAACACGTAATAATATATTGCTCTGCCATGTAAGGACACCGAGCCAGGCTGTCGAGAAAATCCGTGATTTACGCCCTCGCCGAGTCGGACTTTTTCTGGTTGATGGAAGAAGAGAATTATCCCTTCTTCAGGGAGTTCATTTACGGGTGGAAGGAGGTGGTGGGCCCCACTCATTTCACGGTGGGAAGGGCTTGACCGCCCAACATCGGCGAGCCACCAGAAGATGAGGAAGCTGACCCAGACTGAGACCAGGAGGGCTTGACCAACCTGTAAACTGCAGGAGGCACACAGACTGATGCAGTGGACAAGGTTCAGCTCCATCAGTAAGGTGCAAAACCTAGCGCTGGGCTGCACCACAGTAAAAAAAAATTAATAATTAAATAATTAACAAAAGAATTTTAAAAAAATCACACTTGAAAATCTTGGGAAGGAACCACCCATTGATGGTACTTCAAACATTAATTTAAATTAGAAGGTTCCGTGGCCATCTTTTTTTCCAGATGGAGCAATGCCTAAGGCTATAGCAGCATATAATCATTCAGTGCACACCGTTACGGGATTTTACATTTGAGATCCTCTTTGGGCTTCGAGGACACCGGCGGGACCATAAGGGCATGGCAGTGAGTGGTGAGATGATATACAACAACTACGTTGCACGAACAAAGTTATGGGAAAAGGCCAGGGGAAGAATGGAAAAGGAAAAATCCAGTAGGGTAGCTCGGGAGAATTTAAAGTAATCATAGAATGGGAGCAATCAAAATCGGGACGATCGTATATAGAAAGTTGGGGTCTAACAGGGGTAAAGAGATACAGCGATACGAGGGTGGATTCAGGGTGATTATTATAAGGGAACACAATATTGTAACAATAGAAAGTATCAGAGAACCCAAAATGACGAATACTTTCCATATTGAAGAATTAAAACTTCCGTCAATGACAATATATTAACTGAAGTGTTCTCATACTAGATTAGATTACAGAAAATTTAGTTATATATTGTTTTAATATTGTCATCGATTTTTATAAATATTGTATTTTTCATTCTATGTTATTGATTTTTGTAAATATTTACTTTTTCATTCTTACTTGTTCATTTACTGTATGAAAGTTTATTCTTAGGTTTAAATTATGTATTTAGTATTCATTTAAGGGAGCTCGTAAGTTTTTACAATGATATGTATATAGGAATTTTTCTTTTTTATTATAAATAGTATTTTTCTTTTTTTCCATGTTATTATATTGTTTAGTATTATAATATTGTATATAGTTTACGAGGATTGTTCATAGATTGACTGAGAAGATCAGCTGACCGAATATATATAAAGATATGTACTGAACCAAATAAAGTCAGTATATTACAGTATATATATATATATATACAGCGATCTTTATATATGATATATATATATTTATATAAGTTAAGTATTGGCGAAAGCACAATGTCAAAAAAGAGAAGAAGGAAAAAGATCTAACTCGCTTGAACTGCTGTAAAATACTCATCTATTTGCGGAGCCTGTCCGTCTATATATATACAATCGGTCAGCTGTTCTCGATCAGCTGATA
>NW_027113334.1:0-305 GCF_000696795.3 Halyomorpha halys | reverse complement strand
TTTTCCTAGTGACATGATTATTGCTTATCTCATCCCCGTCTGCCGCCGTGCCCTTGTAGTCTCGCCGGATTCCACAAAGACCAAAGAGGATCTCAAACGGCGAAAACCCCATAAGGTGTGCACCGAATGATTGTATACCACAATTGCCTTTGGTATTGCCACGTCCGATTCCAGCCCTTGGTTTCCCTGATACAACCGAAGGTGATCGCTCAGGGTTCCGTGAAGCCACTCCACGCCTCCTCTACTTTTGGGGTGTCCTGGTGTGTTGAGGTGCCATATCACATCTAGGCCCTTCATTTCCTTTC
>NW_027113333.1:4424-4898 GCF_000696795.3 Halyomorpha halys | reverse complement strand
TGCTATAAGTTCATACTTTTTCTTTTTTATTTATATAATTAAGATACGAGTGTCTCTCAGTACCACGGTAATACCACCTGATATGTATTGACCTTTTAACAAGTACTATTAAGGTTTTTCGTCATCTGTCTCGATACCTGGTGGAATATCTTTCAAGGAAACTTTTACTGCGTCTCTGGATATGTACACATCTATCTATAGTTTGCCACATGAGTCCCTTATTAGATTTACTAACCCTTAAGTGTTACAACACAAACGACAGATTTTAACGAAGGATCAGAAGCCAATTAAACAGGTGGAGGCCCTTCCTGGACATGTCAAACTTTCCCACTCCCTCTCGGGCCTGGGGGAGTACCTAGGGAGCGTTCTGTCACCTATAACCAATGAGGAATTAGATTAAAAAATAAGGCAACGCCCCAAAAGGAAAGTGGGAGAAAAGGGGTAGGACAACTAGACCAGGAAAAAGGGCATTGA
>NW_027113333.1:0-1944 GCF_000696795.3 Halyomorpha halys | reverse complement strand
AAAATAAAATAAATAATAGACTAAAAATTGGAAATATACATAATAATGGAATGAAAATATAAATTAGTTGATTAATAACTATGGACAAAGACATTATTATTTATATACATATAAATGTGAGTAATCAATAAATGATATAGTGAATGATACACACATATACAATAAATGATATACATTAAATGATAGCTGACTCATTATTTAATTTTTAAACTGAATTGGTATTTGAATTAATATTACATTAATTACATAGTCATTATAAACTACACAGATTTACTAATTATGGGTGTTGAATAAACATTTTCAGTTTAGTTAAAAAAGCGTGTAATGAAGTAGCATGTTAAAAAAAAAAACCTTGCGTTCTATTGTGATGAGTGGGAGCAACAAATTACATATTGAGCACAAGTTTATGTATTTTAGTTAAATGATCGAAAACGATTGATTGTTAATAACTGAGTTTTTATGAATAAATTGTATTTTTATTTTATTATTATTAGATAATAATTTTTTTTTTATATATTTATTGAGATTTACATCTGTATATAATTATAAATTTAGTAAATTTGCTATAATTTTATAATGGAGTGATACAGGCGTGTAGAAAAACTACCGCTATCTTCTTAAATTATCTTCTTTTCAGGCGCCTCAGAGGATTGTTAGGAATGAATAAGGAAGCTAGGAACTAGTGGGTTTGGGTGGTTTTAGAATGAAAGGAATGATATCTGTTTCGGGCTAGATCGGTTACATATGGAACATTAAGGTCTTTATGTATAATTTTATTTGTGACAAAGTAAGGAGCATAGAGGAATTTACGAAGGATTTTGGATTGTAAGGATTGGATAGAAGAGGAATTCAAAGGTTTAGTGGAGCCCTAAAGCTCGACTCCGTATGTCCAGATAGGCCTTACTATAGTTGTGTAGATCAGATATTTTGTAATGAATTGGAAGTTAAGAATGTTTGTACAGTAATTGTTGTAATAGTCGGAATCGACGTACAGCTTCCTTTCTCTTCAGTCTTGTGTGAGGATTTTAAGTTAGCCGTTTGTCCAGAGTAGTCCAAGGTAGAGGATCTGTTCTACAGGGGTAGGAGCAACATTATTAAAGTATACTGTAGGGTAGTCGGTAGTTTTACGATGAAGAGTAAAGGTGATTTGATGGGATTTGTCTGGATTTATTTTTATCCTCCAATTTCGACACAATTCTTCGAGGGTTATGATATGGTATTGCAGAGTTTGGTATGCAATCAAAGGTTATTATTAACTGCGAGCATACATGTGTCATCGGCATTCGTGATGAGAATAGTGTTATGATTGGTTGGAAAGTCAGCTGTATAGAGTATATAGAGGATGGGACTAAAAATAATACCTTAAGAAACACCAGCGGTTAGAAAGAAAAAGAATGAATAGGAACCATTCTGGTTTTCTTTGAATAATCTATCAAGGAGAAAGGAAGGGATGATGAGAAAGTATGAAGGAGGTAGGAAAATACGAAGTTTGTAAAGTAGTCCCGGGTGCCAGACTCGATCACAAGTCTGCTCTATATCGAAAAAGACTCCCGCGCAGTACATTCCGCGCTCCAAAGAAGACGAGACAACGTCCACAACACGATGACATTGCTGGATAGTGGAGTGGGATCTTCGGAATCCAAATCGGTGATCTGGGATTATGTATTTTGTTCTGGTAGTTCTGGGGGTTTGCGTATTATTTTGACTATAGATATTTTCCATGGGTCAAGAAAATATGTGAAACGGAGTACGGCTATACTATGTAGGTGAGGAATCGAATGGCTATTAGAGGAAGACGTTTAAGAATGTGGAATTTTATTAGGTCGTAGGATAATAAATTAAAATATACGACATGGAATTTAAAATTGTATATTAATGGTTATATGTAATATTTCTGTGATTATTAATTCACAACTGGCTGATTTACCAATTTTGTTGTTATCC
>NW_027113332.1:8568-9447 GCF_000696795.3 Halyomorpha halys | reverse complement strand
CGAAAAGATTCGAATCGATTGGTGGAAAATAACTGTGAAAAAAACATATGCTTTCTGGGCTAGAAACCAACAACGCTTAATTTTGATCATAACTTGTTTTAAACTTGAGAATTCGAGGGATTTCATTATCTTTAAATCTTCCCATGGTAAAAGGGAACCTTTTGAAAAAATAAAAAGAACGTAAATCGGATCAGTAATAAAAATGTTTATTGTGGACAAAAATTCGATCAATCCCTTTTATATATATAGACTAATTGACCCGGCAATGCTTCGCTATTGCTATATTTGATGTATATATTCAATGAACCCAATTGATAGTTTGTTATAAATTTATGTATTTAGTTAAATTAAACATTCACGTATACTTTATTATTATGATTTAGTGACATAAATTGATCCAATGTATTCGATTCGTTCTTAGCATCTCATGAAAGAAAGGTTGAAATAAATGGCATATCAGTTGGTGTCATCGGTATACGCTGTAAATTTGAGGATTATATTTAATGAATAAAATCGAAAGTTTCTTAAATTTTATTATATTTTTTAGTTAAGATTAAACGTTTTAAAATACTTTATTATTATGTTTCGGTGACATAAATTAAACCAAAACATGCTATTAAGTTGCAAACATTTGAAAAATGGTGCCAAAACTGGAGGATTAAAATAAATCCCACCAAATCACATTTACCCTTCAACGTAAACCCATGACCACTTCCACTACAATATCCTTTAATAATACCCCACTTATTATTAATAATACCCCACAGACCCGTTACTTAGGACTACATCTCGACAAACGACTGACATGGAATCCTCATACAAGATTAAAATGACAAGAAACTGCTCGTAGATTCCGACTATTGCAACATTTACTAGACA
>NW_027113332.1:5321-5633 GCF_000696795.3 Halyomorpha halys | reverse complement strand
TTGTTGTATACCAATCGATGTGTCCTTTCCGGAGGAATAAGGAAAAAAATATTACTTATTTCTATGATATATGATTCGTTATTCACTAAACATTTTAAAAAACATAATCAAGATTTTAGTAGAGTAGGTTTCTTTATAGGAAAAAACAAATCATATTCGTTTATAGCATCGTCTGAAACACTCAAATGCTTTTTTTGAAAAAAATTAAAAATTAGAATTTTTTTTTTATTTCGGCGACATTGTTTATAACTTCGCTGTATTTTCTCCAATGCCTACGGTAATAGAACCGTTGGGAAGCTGAATCTCTCCTCT
>NW_027113332.1:2401-3156 GCF_000696795.3 Halyomorpha halys | reverse complement strand
TAGTTCAAACTTCATCCATCATAACTAACAGGTTATTGAATTTATTTGTTAATGAATAACAATCTTGTACAAATCATACATGTATAAATAACTTTGTTTCACCCAAATAAGTCTATTTTATCATAGCTATAAATTGACTCATCATAAAAACAATAACTGTAAATAATAATATTATATATACAAATAATTGACCGTTTAATTTCAAATATGGAGAACGTGGTCATAGTACAAGAGCCAAAGAGGAGAAAAAAAAACAGTTATCTCACCCCAATTTTTGATTACTTTAATGAAAACTATGTATAATTACTTGTAAAAATTGATGAGTCTGCCAAGTATAAGTAGGGGGAATAAAAAATGGCGGCTTTTTCAAAGCGATTAAAAAAACTAATTTTTCATTCGAAGCTCTATATCTTAAAAAGTAAGAACAAGAAACCTAAGAGAACGTTATTTAAAGAATAGTTAATTTACTAAAATATGAGCCCTAATAGAGTTATTTACGTTTAATAGTATTCTTATTTAAAAGCAACATTTCATAAAAATGTTGTATGGGACGTACTAAAAGTTCAATAGTTAGTGAATTTATTTTGCAAAATTTATATCTCTAAAATCATTTGACGTACATATGTCTATTAGCACTCAAATTAAAGCTAGTTTAGTAGTTTACATGAAATTTGCTAAAATAAATTGATTTATAGTTGTTCGGACAAATTTTCATTTGCCAAATTTATATTCATATGAGAATATCATAAAAACTA
>NW_027113332.1:0-521 GCF_000696795.3 Halyomorpha halys | reverse complement strand
ACTTAAATACATATTCATCAGTATACATAGTATCTATAATACATAGTCATCTAAGTAGAGAATTAATAAATCAAGAAAAACATTTATAAATAAAATTATCAATAGGGAGGTAGACGAACTGCACACAGGTATATTGATATGTCCAAAGAGTTAATACCTAGAATAACTTAACATTGCTTAATACTAAAGGGACAGGTGAATCTATCGATAGTGAACGACATTGTTCAAACAATGTTGAGTTATAAATGTAATTTAATTAATGTGGCTTTATGACGAAATTTCAAAAAGAAATAGAACGACTTAACAAATGAAGTAAAATTGATTATAAGGTTTTAATTGTATACATAAAAAATTATTTATAAAAACTGTTAGGATTGAAGTTATATTAGTACTCAAAATTGGGGAACCCGAAACGTATAAAAAAATATATATAGAATATTGATAATATTCAAAAGAAAGTTTATTGTTATAGTGTTGTTAATTTTGGAACTTACTCCAGCATACCTAATACTGGAATTACC
>NW_027113331.1:4017-4428 GCF_000696795.3 Halyomorpha halys | reverse complement strand
TCTCGTATATGAAAGAAATTTTATATTTTTCATATTTTTTATTTTTTAAATTTTCTTATCAATCTGCTATTGTCCAATTCCATTGTTATTAATAATTTCCTTTTTTTTTTTTTTATTTCATTTTTATATATATTTTTACACTGTTTTTTGTCTATTATTTATTTTTATTTTTATGATTTTCTGAATGATGGTTGTTATCTATTTTTGTTTTATTGTATTGTCTTTTTGTGACAATTATTAATGGTTTTATCTCACATTGCCGTCTAATAGTGAATTTGTTTATCGGGTCACTAGAGAGGATCTGAGAGGGTGAATTCGGAAGAGTGAATTTGTCGATCAAATGAAATAAAAGTTCTGAAATGGTGAAATTGAAGGAACAGGAGAGGGAAAGAAAAAAGGAATGAATTGAAA
>NW_027113331.1:461-2090 GCF_000696795.3 Halyomorpha halys | reverse complement strand
TATATTTTTATGCAGTTGTAAATAACAATAAATAAATTATTAAAAAGACAAAAGAGATTAGAACATACCATTATCCACTATCATTTGAACATATTTTTATTCATTAAAAACGATATTAGAGTGCTATCAATGGGTAGTTTCCCTACAGGACTGTATCACTATATTATAGACTTATATCAAATTTACTAAATGTAGTGCTATGTATATAGCAAATTTCAATAAAGTTACATAAAAAAATAAAATAAGAATATTAGAGCATATTATATCTACTTGCTATTTTGAACGTTTTACACCACAACGGGATTTACACCATACTCATTTACTATGTATCATAAAATTGTAACAATTAATTTAATATTGTCAACAATTCTTTTTATATATTATATACATATATTTACCACATATTTGTCAAGTTTATCAATTTCTATTATGAAATATTGACGTATTCATAGGATATATGTGATATGATATACGAAGATAAATGTTATAACTTTATAGTAAATTTAATTAATTTTAATTTGAGTGCTAGCTGAAATATTTAAGTTTCATGGTTCGTGAGATATAAATTTCGCAAAATAAATTCACTAACTACTGATTTCTCAGCACATTTTTTTGTTGCTTTTTAAAAATCTATTCTTCGAGAAATATTGAACTTAAATAGCTCTATTAGGGTTCATATTTTAGTAAATTTACTCTACTTTAAATGATGTTCTATTAGGTTTTCTAGTGTTGTTAGTAGTTTTAAAGATATAGAGCTCCGAATGAAAATTTATATTTTCTAATGTTTTGAAACAGCCACCATTATTTTATTCCCTCTATCTGTACTTTGCAGACTCATCAATTTAGACTAGTTTTTATTAAAGTAATTAAAAATTGAGGTAGAATAACTGACTTTCTACTCCTCTTCGACTCTTGTACTATAAGATTATAAATGTTTTAACAAAATAGTCCTATTAGAAGTTTGGGCAAGGTTTATAAAGGTTATAATCTAGAATTAACTTTTATTTATATTAAAGATTTATTTGTGCAATTCGAAGTGACCTTGAACTTATTTAATTACTATTTTATGGTTTCATAGTTATATTAAAATCATGACATTATTATAAAATATCAATTCACTTTTAGTTACCTAAAAACCATTCAATTTTCAAACTGCACAGTAAGATATTATTTTTTGTTACAGAGAAATGACCCTTCTACTCACATTATCAATATCAAAGAACAATAACAAATGAATATAAATTAAATAATCTAGAGCTTAAGAATGATCCTTGCAGGTGACTTGTAAATAAGAATACAGTGAAGTCTCAGTTATACGAATATGAGGGAGTACCAAAAATTCTTCGTATAAGTGAATACGCAATACATATTATGTACGTATATTTTTGAAAATTCTTTTCTCGTAATTAGTAGGTACACATACGAATGTTGTATGCAATTGAAAGAAAACAAAGTAAAGTGAAAAAAAAATTAATTATTTTATAAAAATTTAATTTATTTTTAATCCGAATTTTTTATTTTTGACAAAAAAATCGTGTCATGTTTGTTTGTTTCATGTTGCTTTTGGCTGAATACATCATTCTTTCGCATTCTGTTAAGGTGTTAGATTCCTTCTCGCTAATCTCTTTC
>NW_027113331.1:0-411 GCF_000696795.3 Halyomorpha halys | reverse complement strand
AATGATCCTTGCAGGTGACTTGTAAATAAGAATACAGTGAAGTCTCAGTTGTACGAATATGAGGGAGTACCAAAAATTCTTCGTATAAGTGAATATTTCGTGTAAGTGAATACGCAATACATATTATGTACGTATATTTTTGAGAATTCTTTTCTCGTAATTAGTAGGTACATATATGTATGTTTTATACAGTTGAAAGAAAACAATGTAAAGTGAAAAAAAAATTAATTATTTTATAAAAATTTAATTTATTTTTAATCCGAATTTATTTATTTTTGACAAAAAAATCGTGTCATGTTTGTTTGTTTCATGTTGATTTTGGCTGAATACATCATTCTTTCGCATTCTGTTAAGGTGTTAGATTCCTTCTCGCTAATCTCTTTCGCATATATAAAACGTTTTACAACTTCA
>NW_027113330.1:0-1341 GCF_000696795.3 Halyomorpha halys | reverse complement strand
AAAAAAAAGAAAAGAAATTTAACTTACTATAAAGTAGTTTCTGACACGTATCTTCATAGGCATAGTAGTTTTTATGATATTTACGCATGAGTGTGAATTTTGCATGTGAAATTTTCCCCAACTATAAATTAATTTCTTTATATTTTTAAAGAAATAATTATATTAAATTCTTCTTCAACAAACGTCATGAAAACTACTCATCATACGAAGATAAACTTAATAAACTACTTTATAGTCCATCAGATTAGCTTTAATTTGAGTGCTAATAGACATCTGTACGTCGAAGGGTTTTTGAGGTATAGATTTCTCAAAATGATTTCACTAATTTATAAACTTTCATCTCGACTTAAAATCTGATCTACTTCGTCTCGACCAGGGACTGCCTTATCAACATTCTCTTAACAAAAGATAAAAAAAATATGTTAGATCTCCTACTGGCTATATTTATTGATTTTAGAATGAGCTAAGTCTTAGATGTGTATGTAACATTTCGTATCGTATCACAAATCAAAAAATAGTAACTAGTGTTGTCCATTTAGTAACAATTACGTTAGGTTACAGAGGTGCAAACAGAATTTTCGCCTCACAAGGCCTATTGCAAGTAGGATGCTAATGGCGCAGGACGATATATTTCCGAGTTTAGTTAATGTCAGGAAAACCAACTTCAATATCCTGAGGAAATTATCATTTCTATTCAATCTTTTTAATGAATATAACCATAACAAAAAATAGTTTTGATGCTTAATATTCTAATTTTTTTTATCCCAAAAATTATCTATAATCAACTATCTAGTGTCGATAGTTCACAATCTATTTAATTTTGATTATTTACTACATACATTACAGTGTTGGCGAATAAGACAAATAAATGTGAATTTTGAATTAGTACTTAGCAATTTATTTTTCTGTTGATCTGGATATTATTTCATACCCTATTTTACATTTTATTTATAACTTAAATTATATATTTACCCTTCTCTATTTTATATGTTTATTAGATTTATCGTAGGAAAAAAACAACATGGAAATAGACCCTCTTATAACTTTTTTTTCAGGTCACGATTATAAAAGTATTGTCTACCTGAATTAGGACCTTGACTCACTGTGAGCCGTAAGTAAATTTTATATATCTCATATTTTTTGAATTTATATATTTCAATTTATTTGGTTCAAAACTTAAATTCATTTCTGTAATTTTTTCTCAATTCCAACTGAATTTTAAAACCCTTTCTTTAAGGCAGCTCTATTTGAAATCCTTCATTATGTGCATCCTCTCCATCTTAATTTTAATCCTGTCTCTTTGTATTTACTCCTATGCCTAAAACTTTGTATAAAATCCAA
>NW_027113329.1:2989-4031 GCF_000696795.3 Halyomorpha halys | reverse complement strand
AGAGAGAGAGAGAGAGAGAGAGAGAGAAAGAGAATAAAACTCTGTTATAAAACTTCTGCTTAAATCCTTACTTCAATTCTTTTCTTGTTTCTGGTCTCAGTGGGTGGGAATTCCAATTTGGTGCGACATCCAATTAATTATAACGCTTTGGACTAATTTTTTCTTTATTATTTTCAATAGTAAATTTTGTTTTATAAATATGTGAAAGGTTGACTTGAAGTTTAAAAATACAGCAACAAAGATATTGAAAGAGCTAAAAAATTTAGAAAAAGAGAATAATGAAATTGAATTAGTCAACAGATATTTAACACGTTTCTATCTGTAAATTTTTTTTTTTCATTTACCAATTATAATGCAGGAGAAGGCCGCAACAAGTTTACTAGCAGTATAGGACTCCAATGGGAGTCTTGGCCGAAAAAAAAAAAAAGGTTTGCGATGTATAAAAACTTTTTTTATAAATATCAGTAAATTCCTTGAACTGGGGTATCTGAGGAGGAACTTCTCGATAGTGCAATTACAAGCAACTATAATTCGATATAAGAATGAGAGTTATAATGTAACCAAAAAGTGGATTCCATTGTGTTACTTTTCATATTTTATAATATAAATATTTGAGCACTGAGAAAAGGTTCATACTTAACATTCGATTTATTAGGAAGTTCTGATAATGAATCATAGGAAAAAATCAGAAGAAAATTAAACAATGAATCATTTAAAAAAATTCATTGTTATCTACTTATTATTATTTTTCATTGCTACTTATGACATTTTCTAGGCAGAATGGAAACCAGAGAACTGCTTGGGTAGCATTAATGTTTATTTCATAACTTTTTACAGTTACAGATTGGTAAATCTCATATAGATGCAATTACTGCATTATGATCTTACCATTGACCAACTTGTCTATATTCTTGGATGACTGTACTTTTTTTAATTGACACATTTGTCAGTAACAATTTTCTTAAATGAGCATATTATTGGGTATGGAAAACAATTGGTTCCTTGCTATTCCACTACATAAATATATATATATATATATATA
>NW_027113329.1:0-1814 GCF_000696795.3 Halyomorpha halys | reverse complement strand
TATATATATATATATTTTTTTGTTGGCTCTACAGACCTTGGATGCTTTTTTTGCATCTTTGTTGATGCCGACTATTCATCTGGTTTTTGACCTCCCACGTGGTCTCTTGACTACTATACTAGCATACATTGTTGTGTAGAGGCGTCTTGATATCATATGTCCCACCCACCTTGAACTCCTTGCCTTCACATCATGAGATATTGACTGACCAGTCTTACTAAGCAGTTCACTGTTAATTCTCCTCCATGTCTTAAGGCTTTGATCGGTCCTGTAATTGTAGAGTACTTTCCATTCGAATCTCTTGATTCTGCTTTCTAGGGTATTTATTAGAGACCAGGTCTCGCTACTGTAAATCACGGTTTGCTTTATCTTCAGATTTTTTGGGATTTCAGTTTTCTTGACAGAGAGAAGGCTCTGTTCACACCGGTCTATCTCAGCAGTTTGTTGATCATTTATTGAGGTCATTGAGGAGTTAAGGTATTTGAAACTGTCTACTTTCAGAAATAAATTGTAATCCATGTCGTTATGGTGAATTTTTAGGCTTACAATCAAATACTTTGTATTATTTTCATTTACTTGCAAGCCAATTTCCTCTGCTTACAGTCTTTGCTAGTCTTACCATATCCATCTTGGTTACTTCCTGGGACCACAATATCATCCAAGTGCACCAAGGTTATAGAACAAATGTAAATAGGTTTCTCAAATTTGTTAACTTTAATTTACTAGAAGCATTTCTGTAAATATATGTGTATATGTTTCTTATGAACACAAATAAAGGGATCGGAGAATTAAAAAGTGAAATATTAATTTTTTATCTTCTGAAAATTAGCTATAACCACATCCACTACTTTAATGTAGTGATGAAAATATAAGAACGTATAACATAAATTTAATAGTATTTGTATTTTCCTTAAAAATTAAGTTGAAGAATGTATATATTTTTTTCAATTTTTAATGAAAAAGTTTTTGAGACAAATTAATATTGAAAAATTAACTGTTTTATAAAAATTGTAAAATAGATTACTTGAATTTAGTATAGATTGGAATAGAATAGATTAGAGCAATTTAGAAAAAGAATGCTACTTAAAAAAATTGGATGTTTTTAATTCAATAATTTTGAAAATATTAATTAGGCAAATAAACTTTTTGCTCGGTCAAGGCTTTTTTTTAAAAATAAGAATATTTAAAGGGAGCTAACTTTAATGATTGAAGTTTTAGTTTCCATGAAAATTAAATACTTTTCATAATTGTAGAGAAGTAGCAATAAACATTTGTACGAACAAAACTTGAAATAAAAATTATTGAAACACATTTATATTAAGTGATGCAATTGAAATTGTAGCTTAAATCAAGAGTGTTTTAATTCCCCTCCTGTTACATCTGCTTTACCATCATCAATCATTGTTCAATGTCATTTATATAGTACAGATTAAAGTGAAAGCTTCTCATTATTACAATTTAGTCAGTGTTGATTATAACATTGCTTGTTGACGGTACATCCTTATCCCTATAATTTCATATTATTTGAAACTAATAAAACCTTTCTCCCTACCCTATTTAAGGTACACTAAACCCAATCAACCAATATTGTACTCAAATTCCAGATTTAAGTAAAAACTACAAGTAAAATTATCATAATTAGTATTAATTTAAATATTTGATTCACCAGAGAAAAAATTTACAAGAGCAAAGACTAGATTTTAGGGCTATAGAATTATAGTATACTTAGTTTGTCAGCTTTATTATGAAAGCTTGTATCAAAATATCACAATCAGTATTAAAAGAGTTTAGAGATTAATTTTTTATAAAAGCTT
>NW_027113328.1:0-1104 GCF_000696795.3 Halyomorpha halys | reverse complement strand
ATGTATTATAATGTACAGTTGTAAATAGCAATAAAAAAATATTTTTAAAAAAAAGGGCATCAATGTTTAAGGTTGTACCCTTGAAAATGGCTTAAGGCCCGAAAGGTTGGAGGTTTTTAAAATAAAAGGTTGAGGGAAAAAGTGGATTATTGAAGTTTGTGTTAATAATAAAAAAAGTTAATATTGTATTTTAGTTAATGTTGGGTGGGTGTTCTAATGTTTGTTATACTTATGTTTTGGTTGACACGGCGTTGCTTTGTTTTATCATTATTATGATTTTTTTTTATGTTTTGATTAGGTTTGATATAAAATAGCTCCTCATTTGCTATGTTATTATTAATAATTACTATTTATTTGATTTTTTAATTTATTTTTTTATTATATCGATATTTTAGTGCATGTATAATATTGATATTATCGATATTAGATTAAAGATTTATAATATTGATTTTTTGAGAGTGATTATTTTATGATTAACACAAACACACTTAATCCAATTTAATTCTTAACATTCATTTCACAAACTCTCCAATGTGTCGACCCGTCGGCCATTCTCAAGGAGACAACTTTAATTATTAATGTCATATATTCTTTAAAATGTTACATTCAGGCTATTTGCTCATGTCATACAAAAATTTTTATAATTTAAACTTAAAACTTTTTCACATAACCTACCTTCTTGTTAGTGTTTTGTCGTTACTGATTTTAGTAAAATTAAATAGTGACAATATTTTATGTCAAAAAGTTTTAAGTTTTTATAATATCATAATATAATTTTAAGTATTTAAGTTTTAATGACTAAACCATCAAATTCCTCCAGAATCCAATCCTTACTGTCCAAAATCCTTAATACTCCTTACTTTGTCACAAATCAAGTCATCCATCAGGACCTCAATGTTCCATTTGTTGCCGATATGGCCAGAATCAGTTACCGTTCCTTCCATAATAAACTTCTCAACCACCCAAATCCACTTGTTTCTAACCTGGCTTCTCCTTCATTACCTGATAATCCTCCTAGGCGTCTGAAAAGAAGATGGCCTCGAGATCTTCTCCTCTAGAAATGTTATTGGAGTTCTATCAGTGGGTAGATTCTCCACATGTTTT
>NW_027113327.1:0-5027 GCF_000696795.3 Halyomorpha halys | reverse complement strand
ATATTAATTACCATTTTTTGTAAGAAAAACAGAACACAAAAATACTATTTTGTCAAGAAACTTTTTTATCAGCTATATTAACTAACTTTTAAGTTTGGAGTTTTTAAGAGCTCAACATCATTATTAATCTACTAAGCTTTAACTTAATTTAATTGCACAATAAATATATTTTACCATTCTTACTACTGTCAGGAATAACAAATATCACTTTAGAAAATTGTGGGTAAAGGTCTAAGTCAGCCTTTATGTCCATGTATGAATGTGAAAGCTGAAAAAAAAGAAGACTAGTTAACATATTATGGCTCTATCATAAGTTTAGGCAATTAATATAGAAAACATGGATCATAAAGATAAACAACACATACAATTATTGATAAAGCATACATATTTTGTTTCTTTCAGTTCACATTGTGCAGAAACCACAGCTTGATAGTCAATACTTTAGGGATCAGTTCAGCAGTGAAATTCCTGCTCATTAGAAGTATTCTTAACAGCTCAGGTATAAGGGAAAGTGAAAAATCTATTCAGAGTCCTATATGTATTTCCCCTAAGTAAACCATCTATACCGAACCTATTGACATCTACTTAAACATCCAGGAAAACCACACTACAATTTTTAATTCCTAAATATGAAACATACGGTAGGATCATCACTACCAACCTCAGTTTGTTTGGTATCCATTAGGCTGATTAGCCATAAAATACATTTGTAAAGAATAGAAACAATACTAGCATTAGATATGAGATAATCCATTAATTTTTCAAAAAAATATGCACAAGTAACATTTTCAGAATATTTTAAACCTAAAAATAAACTGGAGCACATAAATTACACTAACTTGAACTAGTTAACAAAAAATTATAGACCATATACTTACATTATTCCACCAAGTTTTCTGCACTTTTAGCAAGCCTCCATCATGCTTTATTTTTTTACCATTACACAGACATTTCTTGTTTAAAAAGCATTTCCAATGTTCAGTTATTTCAATTGTTGGTAGCTGAAAGTGCCTTTCAATGCATGAACTGCAGAAAACCCTACAAATAAATAATAATATATAATTTATAAGGTATGTTAGAAGTAATATACCGTAAAATGAGGAGAGAATATGCCAGTTTTTAAAGTTTTTCAATGCCATGCTATTATTTACTAACATATTCAGATGAATTTAGAGCAGACAGATAGGCAGGTATACATTTCAATTTCTTATATTGGAGCACAAAAAAAATTGTGAAGTGATAGTGGTTTCGTTTAATGAGAACCAACACTTTCCCAAAGTTACTTCCCAAAGTCCAAATAAAGTTATTTTCTGAATTCATATGGCATTCTAACCACATATAGCATAATCTCACCTCATTTTGCAATAATTAATCATAAAATGAAATTAAACAGCAACTGTATAGATGATAATTTATTTTTTCAGCATCTGCAAGTATTATGTTTTTGAAAGTTACTGGAAAGCAATCCTCAATATTCAGTAATATGTAAGAATAGGTTGAAATAAAATTTAAGGATATATCAGCTATATTGATTTAAAGAAAATTAGATGAAATACATTTTATCCCAGTCGGAAATTTTATATTTAGACTCATTAAAACAAACTGTTGCATACAGTTCTCTGTAAGCTTTTTTTTTTTTGTTATGTTTAAATATTAGTTGAATAAATTATTTGAATGGAGTCTGCTTTATTGCTCTGGAGCAAAGCTAGAACTCATGATCATGAAACTGATATAGAGAGAAAATTTTGATTAAGATAAAGCTGATTTATTTTTTAATGTTAAAGTACCCGTAATCATTTAAATTCATGTAAGACGAAAAAAACATGGTAAAGTAAAATTGATTACATTACATATAATATGTTAATGATAGCATTACCAGACATATCCTTCATTGGAGTATTTATCACTGTTATTTATGCCGCAGATAACACAATATCTCTAGAAAAAAAAATTAAAGAAATAAATATAATTTTTTTTCTACTTCCAAAAAATATAGGGTAACAAATGAGTCTCAGTTACTACCTGAAAATTAATAACAGAGATTTATAACTGAAACAAGAAAAATAATAAGTATATTAACTTTACTTACTATAATTAGGTATAATTATTAATTAAAGAATAGATTGACCATGTATGATTATTCAAAAAAAGTGACTTAACCCTTTCACAATGGTAACTGATGATGTAGTATTCATAGAGGTGGTCCCAATGACAGACTAATAAACATAGGAAGGATGCAGGGAGTCCTGTGGGCGGACTACTTATTTTGTAATTTTTCATCTAAAGCTATTAGAAACAGTATACTTCTGGGATAATTTGACCTTGGTAGCATCTGGTGGCATTTTATAGAATTTATATTACATTTCCTAACCACTAAATAGGATATGATACTTCAATTTATAAAAGTTTGAGTGAGCTGAAAGATCTCATGATAGGTTTTGTCTTCTTTTCCTTTAGTTAGGTAGGTTTGTAATTTTTTTTTTTTAAATTTTATTTATTTATATAATTTGTTAGTTTCGAAATTAATAAATATTAAATAGAATTATGTGGTTGGATGGGTTTATTAATATATTTTCCTTCATATTTATATACAAAATTTGTTAGTTGCATAATTAGTAAATATAAAAATTATATAGAATTTAGTAATAGTAGTGGATTTGAAATTTTTTTTTTCATTTGAAATAATAAATACATTTTTTTTAGTTTTCTAATTTTTATATATTACGATTAAGTAGAATTACATTGTTACGTAGGTTTGTAAACATTTTATATGACCTACATAATTTTTCTCTGCCAGTACAGTACAGTAACCTCTGCCAATGCCAAGTTAAAAGTCATGGAGCTGGTCCCGTGTGTGTGTGCGTTTTGTAATATCCTGTTTTTGTGTAAATAGTATATTTTTATGTATAAAGGGTTTTATCATGTTTTTATTTTATTTATCATTTCAATATTGCTCATTTGCCTTGTTAAACCAAAAAGAAAGCTAACCAATTTTGTACAGTCAAATATGGAATGGAAAGATCGTTATTCGAAACAAAGAAGATGGTGGGGCGTGTCTTGCCAAAGTTTGTTGAATCGCGGCCATGTTGAGCATGGTTCCCAGTATGTAGCGGTTCCTGATAAACCTCCATCAATGACTCAACCCCTCACCTGTAGAGTCCCTCAGGGTTCATCGCTATCCCCTACACTTTTCCCTATCTACATCAATGACCTTCCCATCCTTATCCAACATTCTCAATACAATTTATACGCAGATGATTTACCTTTCCAAATTTACTTTTCCTTCCCACCTTCTGACCTATTAGTTGCTATGGAGAAGATCCAGGAAGACTTGAATAGAATTAGCCAGTGGGCACCAGAAAACTAGCATTAAGTTGAATGCAGAGAAGACTAAGGCAATCGTAATAGGATCCAATCACCTCCTGAAAAATATTCCTCTTATTCCAACCTTATTCCTAAACAACAATCCAATACAATTCCAGCCATATGTTAAAAACCTTGGTGTCACTATAGACCAAACTCTCTCCTGGAAAAACCACGTCTCCAATATTTCCCGTCTTACCTTTTCCACCCTGAAGCGTTTAAATTATCTTCATCACCTACTTCCTTTTGAAACCCACAGGCTCCAGGTTACTTCCTTAATATTCACCCACTTTGACTATTGCTGTGTGGTTTACGGGGGTGTCTCTGGGGATTTCGAAGCAAAATTAAAATGGTTAAATAATTGCTTTGTACGATTCATCTTTGGGGTTACCAGGGACACCTCTGTCACCCGATTTTATGAAGAGTTGAAGTGGCTTTACCCCTCCTTCCGTCGTAAATATTTCCTTGCTTCCTTTCTCTATCAAGTTATACAATCCCGCCGTCCATCGTACATCTCAGATATCCTTCAATTTAAGTCCTCAGTGCATTCTTGCAATACCCGCTCACGGCCCTCAGACTTATATGTTATGTAACTGCCCATCGAACCACAGCCTTTGGTAGATCTTTCCTCATCTGTTCCTCTTCCCTATGGAATTCCATTCCCTCCTTTATTTGTAGTTCTAACACCCTTGCAATCTTCAAATCCCGTATCTTCGACTACCTGCTGTCCACCCAGTTCTGGAAGAATAACAATTGAAAGTTTCAAAAAAGCTTTATATATTTTATGTCTTAGATCTTCGTTTATAATTGTAAATATGTACACTAGCAGAAATTATATCTGTTCATTTATTACTTTTTAGTTTAATTGTATTGTGATTTTTTTCCCCCCTTTTATTTACTATCAGAAGTCATTTTATGTTTTATGATATGACAAGTGGTTTTATTTTATCATTATTTTATATATTCTATTATATAAAATACATTATATTATGGTTGTTAAATTGTATATTTTTAAATTCACTGTATTATTTTATTTTATGACATCTTGTAATTTCATCTCTATTTTGTAATTTACTCTAAGGCTCTAAAGCCTAATTTTGACACCTGTAAATTATTCTAAAGGGATCAATCCCAAAATAAATAAAGATTATTATTATTATTATATGTATTCTGATATTCAAAAATTATTTAAAATAAATAAAACATAATTAACAGAAAAAAAATTATTGCATAATTTACAGGTGGTGTAGGGGTAGCCGAAACAAAACATTTATGGTTAAAGTGTGTTAATTAATTTTGATTAGGGGTCTATAAATATTGTAGATATGCATATTGATGACGATGGATGTGATGGTGGGAATCATATGAAAAGAACCCGACTTATTCATGCTTCCTTTTCTTCTCCAGATCCCTCCATTTTCCCTCTCCTCTGTTGCTGAGAGGCACTTTGGAATGTCTCTACTTACTCATTTTTTCACTGATAAAAAGGAAGAAACAAAATTACTGCCTATAGAAAAAGATGGCTCTCTCATCCCACAAGACTTCTCCCCACAGAGAGTGCTATAGGTGATGCTAGGTTCCACCACTGGCCAAATGAGGCACTAGCAGTGCCTACATTATAGGAGTCCCCATTCAGACTTTCAGTTTACCAAAACATTTATATA
>NW_027113326.1:4019-4486 GCF_000696795.3 Halyomorpha halys | reverse complement strand
ACAATAGTCAATGCTCCTTACTATATGATCAACAATACCCTACATCATTACCTTAATAATCTATTTGTGTAACATCTTATTGAATCCAAATCCATACATTTAATGAGAAACTCACTCATCATCCAAATCCCTTAGCCCAATCCTTAAATAGAATTACCCATCCCGACAATCCTCCCCGAAGATTGAAACGGCAGTGGAAGAGACTATTGTAAATAGTTATATTAGAGTTATAACAATGACTAGATTCTCCACTCAGATCTTGAGCGTCTATGGCTACGTCCTCCCTCATTCTCCACTGGATTGTAATACGAATGACGCGGTTGAAAGAAGCACCGGGATCCCCGGAGTCCTGCTTTTTCCTATTTTATAAGGGGAGGTGATCTCGGTTCGGAGATCCCCAGACTAAATGTAAATATTGTAAATAGGGATGATTGATTTTTAATATTAATGAGAGTTTTTAATATATT
>NW_027113326.1:0-669 GCF_000696795.3 Halyomorpha halys | reverse complement strand
CGGCCTCAGTTCCTGCATTCCAGCTAGTTCTAGAAATAAACTTGTTGTTCACGACATCAGGGCGGATTGGTCAATAATAGAATTCGTGCTGATAAGGAACTGATAAGAAATTGAGGAACATTGCCATAGAAAGCTAATTTCAAGGATTTCCACATTCGTCTTTTTTGCAAACGTGGAAATCCTTGAAATGTTCTCCGAAGTGCTGTAGTCCGAAATGAAAAGTTTATGTCAGGGATAAAATTTATTTATTTTAACTTTTTTTTATATTATATATTTTAAATTTTCATTTTCTATTTTTTCCTGCCCTTTCCTCTAGGATAGAGGAAATGGGCGAAAGAGATCGGTTCAGAGTCCAATCCCCGCCCCAAGCCTGAACGTAAATGTTGTAAATAGGAATGATTTTGTTAAAAATATTATTTTACTTTAAGTTTATTTTTTTTAAATTTATTTTTCCCTTCTCTTATGTTTCTCATTTTGTTATTATTTAATTTATATATTTGTAAATATGGAATGAATGATCTCTACCATCCATATTACCCTTGCCTAAACATATAAAAGAATGAAATATTAGAAAATAAAAAAACAATATAAATGTTTTTATCACGTTTTAAAACAAACTCTGTCCTGCCGAATAAAAATACTTAACATGATTGTACTCGTTTCGTGAAA
>NW_027113325.1:133211-147389 GCF_000696795.3 Halyomorpha halys | reverse complement strand
TTCATTGTTATTGAGAGTTTCTTATATATTTTGATTGAATAGGTATGACATAAAACAAGTCTTCCTATGTCATGCTATGTTATCACTTTTTAATTATTATTACTTCAATTCGTTAAATTTTCGATATCAATATTTCGATATTTTAAAATATCGATATTTTAGTGCCGATATAATATCGATATCGATATTGCTATCCGATATCGATATGGATATCGATATCGATATTTTGCTTTCGATATCCCATCCCTACCTCAAACCCTTCCCATATTTCTTTCCTTATTATCTTTTACTTTTCCTCAACAAATAAAGAAAGGTGTGAAATAGGAATTGTATGAAGTATGGCTTCACCTTAACGCCAGGAACACTTCACTTTTGGTTAATAAATTTCTAATGACTGGACTATAGGAAATTATAGATATGATGAGATGGTTGATGATTATGTAGATGTTAGATGTTGCTAGGTGTACTTACTCCATTCTCCGGCTTCTCCCTAATTATCTCTGGAACTCCCTCATCTCCTGATCTCTCCCTCTCTCCTCTGCTCCGAGGGGCACCTCCGAGTCTCCTTACTCACTTATTTTCATTTCCAAGTTAACAAGAATTATGAAGAAGAAGAGAAAAAAGAACTGAGTTTGCAAAATACACAAATAAGATGGCTCTCTCTCGTTAGCTTGGTCTCTTCTCTTGCCACCGAGAGCGCTGGAGGAGGTGAGTTATGAATGTTGGCCATATGGGCGCTAGTATATCCTGTAGGCTATTATATGCCATAATGTATTATGGTGGCCCCTCCAATTCAATTCCTTTTGGTTGCCGTAGGTTACCCGGAACAGGAATTTTACCAATTCTGGAGTAATCGTGTTTCCGTAATATACTGATAATCCTCTAATTATATTTCTAAAAATTTTATAGATTCTGCAATTTTTTTTATTACAATAGGCTGGTATCTGAAGGACACGCCGGTGAATTTCCATTCATCAACTTTTGACCTACGACGCATTATTTTTACCACCTGAAGTATAAGTGGCATTTATTTTTATATTTTTCGTTGTATCAGATATTTAGAACGTATAATTTTATTATTTTTCTAATTAAAATTAAAAAAAAAATATGTAACATAGTTGGTTATATGTATTTCCATTAATCATGCTGAAGTCTAATTTTTAAAATACCTAGTAAAAAGGTTTGATTTTGATTTAGAATTTGCATTCGTTCAAATTTTATAATGTGGCAAAATTCAATTAATTATTTAAAGTAAGTTTTGAAAAATCATCAAATTTAAGAGCAATGAATGTTACTGCAGGAATGACGACTCTGTCCCTCTGAATTAAACCCTTCCTCCGATCATGGGCTAATATATATAAATATAATAATATATCGAGGTTTTGGCGATTCCCTCAACAACAATATGATACATGTCGTTAAATAATTTGGCCACATCTGCTCCGACACCTGTTCTCCCAGAAAGGATACTTGTCAACAAACAAAGGATACCTATATGTTTGTGTGCCGCACTGTTCTTGTGTATCAGAGCTTTTCAGAATCAGAGCATATGCCGAAGGACAGAAGCCAATTAAACAGGTAGAAACCATTCCTAGAACTTTCCTATCTCCTCTCGGGCCTAGGGGTGGCGCTCACCTGGGGAGGGGCGTTTTGTCACATATGGCCAATGAGGATCAGATTCAAAAAAGGTAACGCCTCTAAGGGGAGGTGGGAGAAAAGGGGTCCTGCCCCTACTAGACCAGGAAAAAGGAGGTGAAGGTGAAGACACAGATGTAAGAAGACCGAAGAGAGAGCAAGATGCATTTTGACCAGACGAAGCTGTAAGAAGGGCTATGAGACCTGGACTCCATCCTTATGAACAAGACAACACCTACGTTACTACATCCGTGGCATGGATTATTCAAATTAGCAGCTCTCAGTATATATTGGGCTATAAGTAATAATGTAATAATCCCATTTTATGGCAACCATTTATTTGAATAATTTGAATAAAGTTTATTTACTTTCATATTACAAAATATCACCCATTATTATATTATATAATTAATGGTAACAATATCTTATAAATACATAAGTATTTATTGGTAACTGGTAAACACACAAAAAGCCTTTGGAAAAGAAGCCACATATAATAATAGTTTTGTATGACTCAATATAAATTAATTAATTAACTTATTTTTGGATAATTGTCTTCAGCGATTATCCTGACATCTCGACTAAGATATACTCAAGAGAGATACATAGCACATAATTTGTTGACGACCCTTAAGACTAATTGTCCTGGAACCATGGGAGGTTAATTACAAAACTTTACGCATCGATCTACACATGTGAAAAATATTTAAAGTCTATGATCATTATCGATTTTTTCTGAACGCACATTATAAAATATGGTAATCTCGAATTAAAGATTACTAAAAGAAGACTAGAAACTACAACGACAGTTCAATTTTACGGTATACATATACTGTATACGTGTGTATACAAGATATACATATATAAATAAAAATTAAATTATTATGCTACATGTCTGATCTAAACTTTTAGTCTAAAGTTATCAAATGTCAGAATTTGACAAGTAATAATTGAAGGGGTAAGTAGATGTAGGAGTTATGTTTATTCTTCTGTTTGTATATATTTTAAGAGATTTTTTTTTCATTCGTTTATTTATTTGATTCTATTTTATTTTGTCTTAGTGTGAATGTGATCGTTCATTATTATTACCTATTGTCCACAACTGTGTGGCAGATTGTAATATCTATCAATAAATAAAAAGTATTATTTAAAAAAAAAAAAAAAGAAAAGAAAAAAGGAACCTCAATCGAACGAAATCCAGTACGTTTAAAAAAATCTGGCAAGCGCATCACACGACTAATAGTTATCACATGGAGTTGAAATTAATTTATCATTAAATTAATCTATATTGAAATTAATAATACATATAGTGTTATTTCTATATTATTTATAATAGCGATCTCATCACTCTATAGTTCATATAGGCAACTGAAAGTTTTATTGACTTATACATATACATATAATGTATTAGCTGTTTGTACAAAACATCATATTTATAATGTATATGACTTATTCTTATACTCATAGATGAAGAATAGGGATTACGGAAAATCCTCCCAAAAATTGAATATCTAAAGTGTTTAGAATTCACTACTTTTAAAACCTCCTGAAATTCCTTTACGTGTTGGAGGTGCAATATTTACATCTTTGCATGGTTGAATTTTCAGGAGCATTTATAATGAGTCTATATATTATTTTTTATTCTCATTAGAATATTTGAAAATGCCTAGACGCTTCTTTATTTCTCAAAAGAATTGCTTTCTTTAAGGACCAATTGGTGGATCAATGTTTTCAGAAAATGTCTCCAACAAAATAGTTCTAATTGTTTACTGATATTAATTTGCAAATTAATTGCACTTACGCTAATTATTACAAAAGTATATCCAAAATATATAGAATAAATATATTTTATATAACAAATATATTTTAGGTAATGATAAAGAAAAATATGAAATAAAACAAAAAAAAAACTTTATTAAAATGAATGTACAAAGTGTAATCCATGGTAGAATACACAACTGATGGAAATAGAAGCTATCTATGTTTGAAAAGAATTGTGTTAGACAACTTTATGATAGATTACGACCCGCAGATACTGGTTCTGGAGTCACACCACTCAGACCCCAATCCTATAGAAGTACATAGTTTGGTGATATATCAAAAGTCCTGTAGCTTGATGTTTATCAAATAGTGTTTGTTTGGAGTGTATAAAATTCATTAAAGTAGTTTTTAAGGAATTAACTCAGTAAATATTGAAGGATTATCTTTTATGAATTATAAAAACAAAAATGAGGTCCTGAGAATCGAGGTCGATTTTCCCTGATTTATCGAGAGATACAAGTGGAATCGATTGATGATTTCATCAGAAAACAATTCAAAAAATACCACTTTCAGTTAAAAAAATAAAGCAGAAACTTACAGTGTAGTCTATCTAACCACAGTTCGAAGGGTGAAGCTCAGACTGACGCAAGATATCTTGCTAAAAAGTTTTTATTAATTTGTTTCTATTTTTATTACAGTTTTTTTTCTTCTTTATTTTTCTTAATTTTTTTTAGTATAAGTCGAAGGGGAGAGCGGTGGAACCTTGGTAAAGCGCGATGCTACTAACTCCAAGGAGCCGGGCCGAAACTGTTATTTTTTTAATAAGTCGATAACTTATTTTTAAATTCTATGTCATGTAGTCATATAACCATTATTATTTTTATTTATTCATTTTTTGTGATAATTAGTCTCTATTACTCATAATCACACATAATTTATAATCATACATTC
Organism: Halyomorpha halys; assembly: GCF_000696795.3. Taxonomy (NCBI): domain Eukaryota; kingdom Metazoa; phylum Arthropoda; class Insecta; order Hemiptera; family Pentatomidae; genus Halyomorpha; species Halyomorpha halys. The sequence continues at coordinate 143,042 of NW_027113325.1, read as the reverse complement.
CCAAATTTCAGTAATTTTGAAAATAAATTTTCAAGTTGTTGAATTAATCTATTACAAGAACACGTTATTGCTAGCTAGATAACTACTATCGCATACTATATTATCAGGATTCTACTGTCCATCACCACATTCTGATGACATGTAACTAAAAAGTCTTTGCGGAATAGGTTATTACAGCTCTGATTCTGGTTTACATCACTTAATTTCTGTGAGTTTTACATAAAAAAAACATTTATACTTAATCTTTTGACACTGGAAAGTTAAACAGATACAAGGGCAACTGTTGTGACCTAGTTTTATTATAAATGTTTATAAGCTCTTATCGATGGAGCTCAAACTTTGCGGGCTATTTCAGGACGAAAATGTCACGGTAGAAAATATTTTCCTTGTGTTCGTCGCGTGTCTCCGTGTGCCATTTTACTAAATCTTCTCGTCCAAGATATATTCAGATCAATTAATATAATAAGGCTAAGATGTTTAGGGTTCTCGTGTACCTTTAAGTTGATCTCCAACACATCAAAAAATAAAAATACGTATTATACAGACGAAGCCATAAATAAATTTGTGAGTAACCTTTTCTTTTTTTTTTTTTGCTGTACAATATTTGTATTACCAGTTTATCTGTTTTGATTACTACCAGAATTATTTTTTGTGAATAGTGTGTAAGAATATGATTGATGTTTTCCATAAAAGCAATTTAGGTGGGTTACGCACCAACACCAACAAAGCGTTATCATTGGTTGTAGCCTTTGCAGTTTATTATATTTATAAAGATTATTACAACTCATGACGATATAGTACAATTTTTTCTTCCTTAATGTAATATGATAAGAATGAAAAGTTTAGTAAAGGTCAACGATTCTTTTTAAATTCTTAAATATTCTTTGTAAATAAAATATTTTTATTTCTCTGTTGTTATAAAAATTTGGTTTTTTAAGGTTTCTCGAGATAAAAAGAATATAAATTATATTCTTGCTGAGGATAAAACAGTTCAACAAATGACAACAAAGCCAAAATGGAAACGTAAAATCGTTTGTTGTGGGCATTTTCGGTTCGAATCGAAATTTTTTTTTCTTTTTTATTTATTTATAAAATTCTACAATATTTTTTTTTGTTTTATTATTATTACTAATGATGAGAACTGATTTTTTTTCATATAAACAAAATCTTAGGTATTTTAGAGGAATTTTGTTTTTTTCATATTTGGCATTCAAGCCCTGTTAGACAATTTTCTTTTATTTATTATTTAGAATGATTTTAAATTGGTCTCATAAAGGTTTGTATATTTTATGTTGTGGTAAATTTTTCATTTAATGCTATGGCTAACTTAAGGGGATAAAATAATGGTAATATTGTTTTACATGTCATTTTCCATAATATGTAAATGTGTATTATAAAATAATGTTAAACAATTTTTGGACGACAAAACACCGGAAAAAATATTTTAAATTTAAAAATATTATTTTTAATTTTTGAAGACTATTCAGGTGATGAAGGAGCTGCTACTCTCTATAGGAAAGCTAGCTAATTAATTAAGGTCCTAGAACCAAGGTGACAATGTCTAGAGAGAGAGATAACAGTGGAGTTAAAATCAGTAATGGATATTTTTTGTGTATGTGTATTAAAAAAAATTTTTTTATAACCCCTATTTCTGAAATTTATTGTTTTCAGCATGAATATATATTTTAATTCCGCACTATTTCCTTCTTCTGTAGTGGTCTACATTTTAAGGAGTTTTTGAGTTTGTTGTAGTGGGCGTTCTTTGAATTTTATAATGTGCTGAGGCACACATTGGCTTCGAAATTTAAACTAAACCTAAAAAACATATTCCCTAAATACGTGTCTTGGCACGTCGTTTCTGAATTTTTACCTGGTTTGTTGCCAACGCACCGGAGGGAGCGCTGGTGTAAGAGTCCTGAATAGTGGATTTCTTTGGTACCGTATAGAGTCGAAAAACTTTATGTGCCTTCGTTGGATGAACTCAGGCACAGTGGGTAGTTCGAAGAGCTCGCGTAGTTGATCTGTCTTCATCTTCTTCAGCGATGTTGGGCGCACAATCTTCCGCAACACTGTATCCTGGAAGCGTTGTAAATGGCGCTGTGTCCCTTCTCTACGATGGGTGATGGATGAGTGGAGCACCATATAGAAGTGCTGGTCTAAAAATACTTTTATAAAAGTGACTAACTTTATTCCTACACCAAACATTAATGGTTACGAGAATGTGAATGTTGAAAAGGAACAAAGGAAATACAAAAAATCTCCAAGTAAGCTATCTTTGTAGAATTTAAATTATTATGCTCTACTTATCAATCCACGCTTACCTATTTTATTTGTTTACTGTGTAATATTACATTCTTCCTAATACTTATTGACAATGGTAATAGGGGTCATAGAACTCATTTACAAATACATAAATTGAATGATAACAAAATAAGAAATAGAAGAAAAAAAATTATTTAACAAATAAAAAAAAAAAAAAAAAAAATGAAACTGAAAGCAAAATAACATCTTAAACGTAAGGTTACTAAATTCAAGTAATTTTATTTTCCATAACCAGCAATCAAATTTTTTTAACTCACTATCACCATTGTAACCTGTTTTGGAATACTCTATATTCATTTGGTACTGAAATTTATACAGTACTAGAAAATTCAATTTTTTTTATTTTGTCCCATTACCTATATAGTTAACAGCACTTATTTCTAATACCAGTAACACTATATTCAATTATTCTAATAATATCTCCATGTATATGGATTATCGGAATTAAATACCAGGATTCCCCTTCTTCAGACGAATCCCATGTTCCATCCAGGAATTAGGAACAGCTAAATTAAATTATTCAACCAAAAAATGAAAACATTAGAAAGTAAATTAAAGCATTCTGTATTCGGACGTACATGGATGTATATATTCAGTTGCTGCGACCTGGTGAAGAGTGCGAGAGCTGTGATAGATACGCAATGTCGGCATTAGCCGCCGCAGAATTGATCTATTAGCGAAGAGATACATTAGCAAGATAGGGCTGACATATTGGAATTGACTTTGTGTAGGAAAGCAGGGAGTGCTATTTTACAAGGATCATCCAAAGTACATGATTGGTCGGATAAGCTAATGGACACATTTATGTGGTTTATTTCCTGCTATAAGTCAATCTGGGAGGTTTTGTTGTCAGCTTAATTTAGAATTCTATTCGCTCAGCTTTACTGATTTGATGAGATGGACAATACGAATTATTTTCTCGTGTTCTCTTATTAATCGGATCATAATTAATTAATTATTAATAAATAATCTTCATTAATTTTAAAAATTGTGATAAAAGTGATATAAGTTATGAACTCGGTGAAATATTTTTGTTAAATAAACCAACTTCATTTCAAAATTTCCAGCAACGTATAAATGAAAGTTTCCCAAGTTCACCCAAGGTCAAAGGTAAACAAAAAATAGTTAGTAACTATTTACTTGCCGAAAGTTCGGCCCCACACTGTAGAGATTCATCAGGGCTGTTCGTGTTTAAAAATATTGAAAGAATCCGAGTCGTCGAAACCGGTCTACTGAAGCTCAACAAAGTGCTGCAAAATGCCGGCAAACAGATAGTTGCTAACTATTTTTTGTTCCTTTTTGACTGGATCCCCGAACATCTACTTCATATAATTATCTATGTTTCATGATTTAATAATAAATTTTATCAATATTCTTTTTTATTAAAATTGATTTGTCGTAGGAAATTAAAATCTACCATATGAGTCGTTTTTGAAACATGCGTATCAAGAAAACTGTTCATAGGCTTGGTGAAGCGAAAGTAGTATATGGAATTTGGTTTAACGTGTACCAGATCATGAAGATATTTATCCCCAACATATCTCCAAATTTTGGAAAAATCAAAAAACCCATTTTCCAAATTTGTGTCGAGAAATATACTTTTGTGGATGCGTACGTCACAAGGCTCACGCATCTTCACTTAATTATAAAGGAGGATGCCAGAAAATTAGAAAAAGAATGACAATTAATCATATCTTCGAAGAGTGTGTTTTTCACAGAAGAAGAGATGGATATACTTTAAGGCAGGGGAAGGTGGAAATAAATAAATAATGAGCTGGATACACCTTCAAATGAAGAGGCCTTGGGAAATTGGAAACCATATATGGATAAGATTATGTCTTTTTTGAAAAAAACAAAACAAAAACTATTTGTAAATATGTAATATAATATATATTTTGTTGCATGTTTTATTATTTGTTTATTTTTTATGTTCATTTTTTTCTATTTTTATTGTTATTATATTTTATTAATTTGTTTATTTTTTGTTCACATATATAGGGTTTTTTTTAAGCCCGATAGAACTTGGAATTGTAAAAAATAACACAAAAAATTAAATTGTAATCAAAATTTTTTTTTTATTCGAAAGATCAATACGTGACATTAACATTTGAAAATGATTTCGGGCATATGGGCACCGCGGCTGTTCTTGACGAAGTGCATTCTGTAAAATTGTGTTCAGCGATGAGGCGCATTTTTGGCTTAACGGGTTTGTTAATAAGCAAAATTGCCGCATATGGTCGTGCGATTTGACACCTCTCGATTATTTCCTGTGGGGCTACGTGAAGTCACTGGTTTATGCTGATAAACCAGCAACAATTGACGCCTTGGAGGCCAGCATTGTTCGTGTTATTCGTGACATACGGCCAGCAGTGCTCGAAAAAGTGGCCCAAAATTGGACGTCCAGAATGCGCTTCGTCAAGAACAGCCGCGGTGCCCATATGCCCGAAATCATTTTCAAATGTTAATGTCACATATTGATCTTTCGAATAAAAAAAAAATTTTGATTACAATTTAATTTTTTGTGTTATTTTTTACAATTTCAAGTTCTATCGGACTTAAAAAAACACCCTATATAATTGAAGACTAAATGTATATTTGAATGGGATTTGGCGTTGATGACCGATAGGTTTTACACCTAAATTTCTGAATAACTAACTAACTGGATGCGTACATGATAGTAGTAAATGGGATCCAATAAACTATGTTAAAATCAACTAGATGCCAATCTTCATAATCTCTGCAACTGGGATAAGCGGTTTGATCGATTATAATAAAACACATTTTATTACTTCCTGACTGACAGGTATGTAACCATTTTTTTATATTTAGGTTAAGCTCTAAGTCCTAACGTTCTTCAACTTTTTAGGTTTTCCTACAGGTTACCAACCTATTATAGCCAGAGTGAGAAGGCCGAGATTATCATCCACACTGGAACTGCTGTCGCCACGAAAATGCTACGTTTGTGGCTTAACACGCTCGGCGACTTCAGTATGTTAAATACAGTTAACATTATGTCTCAAATTTTCTGACTATACTCATTTTACCCATTGGGTATTGTTTATTCAACCAATTTTTTTTCTGTTGAGATGTTTTGAAGAGTAGTGAAGTTGAGGGTGCCAGTCGTAGTTAAGTAGGTTAAATACAAACGATAAATCTTCTCTGAAGGAACGCTCCATTTCATAAAACATCCATTGTGGATGACTAAGCAAGGGAAGGAGAATCGGAGGAATATGAAGAAGGAAAAGGGAGAGTTTTGAATTTTTAGTTTTCCATAAAGGAGCGGGGTGTGATATCCTGTAGGGGCAGGAGGGGAGAGACGAGAGGGGGCCCCGGCTAAGAAGGAATTGATAGCGCTCTCTCTCCCTGAGTTTTTCATTCAGCCGTCGCAATTTTCCCTCCACCCCGGCACCAGTCCACTAATATCTGTCAACTCAGCTCTTCAGATGTCTACCATCCATCCCTCAGCTTTGTTTATCCTTCTCATGTTGTCTATAAGTCAGCCCTTATCGCCTACCGAATATCTGCAATCCGTTTCTTCAGGACTGCATGAGTCATCTCGGCTGTTGGTCCCGGATTCATAATCATTCATATGGATAAGTTTTGAGGAGGGAGAACTTGTCTTAAGCCCGGAGCCTCATGATCGATTAATTTAAGACATATATTTATCTTGAGAAAACCAGAACTAATATCTTTGATATTTCAGTATTAATATTTATTATTTTGTATAATCTATATAAAAGCATCCTTACTAATATCAATATTGTTTCAATTAAAACTTAGAATTTAATAAATAGTTAGGAGCCATTTAAGAATGAAAATTTTAGTAAACTGAAATATTTTTATATTTTCTTCTTTATTTTCCATAAGACAAAGTACATTTATGAAACCTGTTGAAATTGGAATTTTTCAATCTATTAACTGAAGGCTCATTTGGAAAATTAGTGTGGTAAAGTATGAAAAAAAATAGGGATATCTGACAGCTGTTTGATGCGCGTATTGCAACATATATTTTTAAGTTTACTCAATCAGAAAAAAATATATCAGGCTAGTTTAACCCCTCATGTTATTTCCTAATTGAATAAGATTTTTAAAATAAAATTTTCATAAAACTTGTTAATTGAATACATTAGGTAATGAATAAAGAGGGAAAAATGAAACCGTAAAAAAATATAAATCCTACACTCTATATTTCTGATCCAATTTAAAGGTGATAGGCTATAAATAATGCATAAACAAAAAACGTTAGTGTGAGTTTAATATTCCTAAAAAGGTTTATTTTATAGCAAAGTGGGAAGACCAAACATGACCAATAGGTCAGTCATTACCTGATCTCTAAAATTCTAATAAATAAAAAAAACAAGAGAGATAGGGTCCTGAATAATTTATAATGTCATGGTACGGTGATAGGATCTGTTCCAACAACTACTTCTAACTGTCCGGTACTTTATACATTTCACGTTCTGGGAAGTAAAACCTCATGCTACGCGTTAAATTTCTTTAAAACGTTTAACTTTCGAATTTAGAAAAATAGTAGTTTTAGATTTTTAAATAAAATTTTTTTTTATGACCACTTAGAATACTTATAATAGCATACAAAAATATTGTTTTCACACTCTGCCACATTGCACATCTAAGGACAAAAGAAGAAAAACCGTAAATCATAAATTTTCCCAGCCATTATTATGGCGAGTATGAGACCTGCAGGTTTGAAAATAAACAGGGAAGACCAAACATGACCAATAGGTCAGTCATTACCTGATCTCTAAAATTCTAATAAATAAAAAAAAAAATAAAATAAACAAGAGAGATAGGGTCCTGAATAATTTATAATGTCATGGTACGGTGATAGGATCTGTTCCAACAACTACTTCTAACTGTCCGGTACTTCATACATTTCACGTTCTGGGAAGTAAAACCTCATGCTACGCGTTAAATTTCTTTAAAACGTTTAACTTTCGAATTTAGAAAAATAGTAGTTTTAGATTTTTAAATAAAATTTTTTTTTATGACCACTTAGAATACTTATAATAGCATACAAAAATATTGTTTTCACACTCTGCCACATTGCACATCTAAGGACAAAAGAAGAAAAACCGTAAATCATAAATTTTCCCAGCCATTATAATGGCGAGTATGAGACCTGCAGGTTTGAAAATAAACAGGAATCTTACCCTACTCAAAATCATTTATTATTAATTTAGAAACATTTCCTCTAGCTTTACGAAGAATACAATTGAATATTCTCTCTTTTAGGATAAATAGAACTTTTCAATTAATTTTTTGACGTATTACATTTAGAATTTATACCTGAAAAAGTAATTGAAAAGTTAAAATTTTCCTAAATAACAGAAACTCAATTTAATTGTTTGTAAAATTAGAGGAAATGCACCGCTGTGAACTAAGCCAACGATAGATGTCGTATGGACAAGAGATAAGGTCATGTTAAGAGCAGATCCAGATAAATTGGACGCATCACATTTGTTTCGTTTACCATTCTACTTTGAGTTGAAAATAATCCATAATAACTTTTAAAAAATAGTAGTTTATTGATGATAGCAACCTTCCTTTGCTATGTACTTTATACGTAGGTAAGTGAACGTCCAAACTGACAATTATGATTTCAAGCATGAAAATATTATTTATAAATTCAGTTCATATATTAGTTTTTCGTCACATCACAAGCTCATTCCGAGCTTCTACGGCTTCATATGTTAGGCATTAATCATAATCATTCTCAAATATTAGACACTCCATGGGAATGCTATAAATCTATATATATATATATATATATATATTATACACTACTTTTTTATTTATTGATAGATATTACAATATGCCACACAGTTGTGGGCAATAGGTAATAGTGTTGAATGATCTCATACATACTAAAATAAAATAAAACAAGACCATCCTTATACCCACTATATTTATACATTTTAAAACCTTTGGGCTCTAATAATGTTACATTTAACTCTTTTTATGTGTTTTACTCTCTTATTAACTATTTTATCCCATTGTTCGTTTTTTACCGTCAGATTTATGTTTATCTAACGACTTTGTCGACCTGTACTCTTACAACTTTTCCTGCAATTTAAAACTGTTTTGCCAAAATTTTCTTCCTATAACTGCAAGTTCTTTCTCTCGTATTTCTTAGTTTCATCATTCCCTTTTCTGCATATATTTCTTCTTATCCCTTGTTCTTTCTTTTTACAATATTGTTTTTACATATGATCCATTATTAATTTAACTAATTCTTTGTACTCATCTATATAACTAAAAGGTTTTTGATGTTACTCATCAATATAACATTCATACCCACCATATCATTTATTTATTACTCATATGTATATAAATAATAACGTTATCAATCTACTACTGTCTTTGTTCATAGTTAATAGTCAACTAACTTTCATTTCATTGTTATGGATATTTCCAAATTTGTGAGTCTATTTTTTATTTTATTTTTATTTATATTTCTCTCTGAATGATGTCTGTTGTCTTTTTATTTTTATAGCCCTGATGAAGACCTGATTTTCAGGTCTAAACGTCGGCACAAATAAATAATTCTTTTGTTTATTTGTGTTTTTTCTGTTGACTGAACCCTGTTTTTATACTAGTATAAAAGTTGCAAAGGATGTTCATAAATGGCTGAGAGAGTCTTATAGTAATTATAATCGGTATATACTAATTAATTGAATTTATCACTTTTATGTTTCAAAAGGAAATAGCGGATGATAATGTCGAGAATATTTCTAGTTGATCTCTGATATTTTACCTAATCTCAAATCAAAGAAAAATCGATTCTGCGTTCCCAAATAAAAGAGCAGCGGGCCTTTTTTTTTTTTATTTTGAAACTTATAAATTCAAATTTTGAAGGGAGCTCACATCGGTTTTTCCCTGGACAATTACATAAATTCATCGTTGAAAATATATTTTTAATTGTATTAGATTTTTATATTATAACGAACAAACTGATCGAAAGCACTTCGTCATATTGCACGATCATTTACTTGGTACGTCAGTATCAGAATTATGCACAGAGACTTACACATACCTACTGTAAAACACCATACAAGACATTTTATGACAAACTCTAACACTATACCAATAGTTGTATAGTAATACAAGATATGGCTACCACCAACATTTCTGACTGCACTTACAGAAGACTAAAAAGGAGCTGGTTGAGGGAACTCTTTAGCTAACTAATGAAACGAATTAAAGTCAGGAGGAGGTAGCAATGGGAACCAGTCTCTATAATGTCTCTCATGCCATTGTTGAAATGTTGCAAGACATCACATATGCTCGTTGTCTTCAGTCTGTTGGCTGGTATGAATTAAACAATAAAAAAAAATTAGTTTATTCACAACATTCATTCCATAAATCAGATGTTGGCCCTTCAAATGTTTTATATCTGTCCGGTACTTTATACATTTCACGTTCTGGGAAGTAAAACCTCATGCTACGCGTTAAATTTCTTTAAAACGTTTAACTTTCGAATTTAGAAAA
>NW_027113325.1:113401-133161 GCF_000696795.3 Halyomorpha halys | reverse complement strand
TTTATTATTTTCCTCTACTATTTATATATCACCATTATTTCTTTCTTTCATTATTTATACTTCTTTCGCTTTATCTATATTGTATCTATCTTATTCTTAGTAATGAAAAATATTTCTAGATTTGAACATCCAGGCCTGATCTTCCTGATTATTTTTATTTCTACTGCCGTTATTCACCAATACTTAACAAAAATTAGCCCTTTTTTAAGGGGGATACCAAATATTTGGGGAACCAAATAGGTTCGTCTACATCTTCTAAATAACTCTTCAAAACCTGTAAAGTTGGGCTTATGCTGTTTCATCTTGCGCAAGGGTACATAAATCTCTGAGGCCTGCAAAGCCATCCCCAGGCAGCCATAATCCATCGATCTTGGCCTCTATATCACTCCTCTTGGTGGTAAGGACACTGTCAAATTGGTCCCAAAGGGATTGGCTTTCTGCTCGATGGATGGCCTGACGTTGCAACATGTACTCATAGCAAGCCAAGTAAGATCGTCATGCTCTAAGCCATCTCACAAGTATGAGTACTCGATATAGGTCGAAGGGAAAAGGATATAGTGATGGCATAATATTGTCATTTTTACTAGTGAGAAAAAGAAAACTTTGTTTTCTCATTACTGAGTTTTAAACTATTAAATTTTTTTTAACAATTTCTAAAACCATTTGTCGTCGCCTTCTCTTACGGTTTCCTTTTTTAAATAAGTTTTAAATATTTTCTACCTTTTTTTTTTTCCCTCTTATAACGTATTCTCACTTTCCAGTATTCTCGACGTCCTTATACTTTTTAACTTGGAGTCTTACCGCATCGCTGAGCTCACATAGTTTTCCTATTTCCTACTAACAGGTGAGCTCTCTGATTTATTCTCTTTTTCCTATCTTTCTTTTTACCCTCGTCTCCTTCTCTATATTTTATTTTTTTATTCTTATTTTATTTATTTTAGTATGGATGTGATCATTCATCACTATTACCTATTGCCCACAACTGTGTGGCAGATTGTAATATCTATCAATAAATAAAAGTATTTAAAAAAAAATCGAATTATTACTAAATTAAAATATTTCTTTGCATTATGTAACTTTAAATTTTTATTTCCTTTACTATGTTATTTTACTTAGTTATTTAATTACCTATATATACGTTTTTATTTTCTCTTCTTTCATCATTTTATTATTAATTTCATTCTGTTTATATATTTTTTTTTTTATTCATTGGTTGTTATTTTGTTCTTAGCTCTGATGAAAGCTAGAAAATCTAGCTGAACGTTGGAACTAATAAATATGTTATTTCAACTTATATGTGTTATATTCTCACCGCACCCCCAAACATCTTCTCCTTATATATATTAAAAATATCGTTGATAAAAATAATATTAACAATTTAGGTACGATGATGCCTCCTTATCAATTGTCACTGATTGTATCAAACATACTAGTTTAAATCCAAATTTTATTTTATATTTAAAAGGTAAAAAAAAAAAAATACTTCTGATTTATTGATAGATATTGCAATCTGCCACACAGTTGTGGGCAATAGGTAATAGTGATGAATGATCACATTCATTCTAAAATAAAATAAAATAAGAATAAAATAAATAAATGAATGATAAAACAATCTCTCTTAAAATATATACAAACAGAAGAATAAACAAAATGAACATAATCAAACTATGTGTATGAATAAAATAAATAAATAAAATCATATAATTTCTAGTCACATTTACACTCTTATATACAATATTTGTGTACCACGTGTGAGGGGTAAAGCAGAGCTCAAAAGATCCCAGCGCATCTCTCTCGCCGCATCACTGGTATTTAAAAGGTTACAAAAATTTCTTTAAAAAAAAAAAGAAAAAAAAAGAAACATTTACTTGAGGTATTTAGACTATACACTAACGATTTTGATTGAACTTTGTAAGTTAACTATAACTTTGTAAAATGAATGTTGAAAATACTAAGTTTGAACATTCATTCTATAACAATTTAGCATCAAATAAGTGGAGAAAGTAAATTTTAGTAAACTGTTATATTTTTATCTTCCTGCGATACTTTTGAAAAGGAATTTGTTTAAATTTTGCAAAGACAAATGTTATTAAAAGTAAGTAATTTTCTGAAAACTTTTTTTCTTGAAACTTGAAATTGGAGCCAACTGAGACTCATTTGCAAAATTAGTAAGGAGAAGTATTGCAATAGTGAATAATACAAAAATATCTAGTCTTAACATCTTACTGAAGAGTATGGATTAATTTAAACTCAAAATTGTGTGATGCGCGATACCAGATTTTAACGACAAGATAAGAAACAAACAGATTCTTTTTATATATAAATAGCTTCTATACTTTCCTATCCTTTTATACATGAACTATAAAACAAGCTAATTGCCCGATATTTCTCTTTAGAAGTTTTAGACAATTGCTATTCGGCTAGACTGTATCTTTAGCTAGACTATATCTCTGATCAAAATTATGGCGGTCAGTAACGACTCTGCCATTGTGTACACTTTGATAACGTAGATAAAAACAACAGTTGGACCTTTAAAGAATCAGCTACTCAGAGGCGGAACAGGGATTTAACAATTATGCAAAAGGATTGTTTGATAAAATATAGCGTTGAATCTGTAGGGAGTGAGAACAGTTGCCGTGAAATACGTTCTAATTCTTCCAGATAATTAAAGAGGTATGCTTCTCTCCTCACCTACATTTTCTCTCTTGGAATAAAGTGCAATCTTAGTCAAGTAGCACCAAATAGGTTTTATATTTCTTTATCATTAACTCCCTTCTTGATTATTTTTCTTAATTTTGAACTACGTATGCAGAATATACATATATTCCATTACAGCAGGTAGTAATTTATGATCTAAAATTAATACCTTCAAATTCTTTCATTTTAAGATTCCATAAAGTCTAATTAATAAATAAATTAAAATTATATTATTAATGTTTTAGCAATTTTATACTATTTTTACTTTCCGCAGTAATACTTATTAAGCATAAAAAGGTATATATAGCTCGGAGTGCATTATAAAGAGAAAAAAAAATGTTTTTTAAATTTTATTTATTGATTGCTATTTAGTAATTTAAAAAAGTAAATTTGTTGTAAGATCAATGTAGTGATACATGCATGTAGAGAAATTACCTATTGGTTGCACTCTAATAATCTTCTACACCAGAATAACAAGAGGCCATCTTTTTTTCAGGGACCTCGGATGATTATCAGGAATAAATGAGGAAGCAAGGTTAAAAATTAAAGGGTTTTGGTGGTTAGGGAGCTTATAATGGAAGGATTTAAATCTGGTTCGGGCTAGAGCGGTTAATATGGAACATTAAGATCTGTATAGATGATTATATTTGTGACAAAGTAAGAAGCATTTTACAAAAGATTTTGAATTGTAAGTAAGGATTGGATACGAGAGGAATTCGAAGATTTAGTGAAGCCCCACAACTCAGCTCCATGTGTCCAGATACAATGAAAAAATGCACACTTTTTTAAACGAATTACTATGACGGTTGTAAATATTAAAATAAAATAATTAAAAATTCTTCGAAACACTAGTTTAAATTTTAGATTATGAGGGTTTCCTTTATAATACATAATGTCATTTTAATAAAAATTAAATTAAAGTAGAATCACTAAATTGGTGAAATTCTTAATTTCAAAATAAGAAATTCTCTCAACAGGGTGTAAAAACACTAATAAATTATTAATAATCGATACATGAAGAATGTGGGAAAAACAGGTGATGTCACATGTTTTATTGTCCGAATCTCAAACATAAAAAATAAATAAATAAAAGTTCTTTACCTGTTAAAAATGGGGTCGAAAAATACCTAATTTTTTTTTTTTTTTGTAGAATTCTTTTTTGTGAGTGATTTAGACATGACATATTCAGGTACCAAAAGGAGATATAAAATATTTATTTTGGATCCAATTGGTATTGAAGGGGTAAAGTTCAAGTAAAGTATTTTCAACTCCTAGCACTGGATTAAAATAATTTAGATATTCGTTTCATTAAATCTGATAAATATTCAAGATTAAAACCAAATATTATTAGTTGAGAAAAAAATAAACATTAATTTAAACTTGGAATATAAAGGAAATTAAATATTTGGTTTGAGATCCGGTAAAAGTTATCAGGTTGGGTGAGTATGAACGATATCGTTAGGGAATATCTGGGTAGCCGGAAACGTATACTCTTTGTTTAAAGGCAAGGAGGAATGGATTTTGATATTGTATTTTAGTTAATGTTTAATATGTAAGCTTCAATAAATTTATATGTCAGGTAATCAGTTCAATCATTTGATTATATCATTGTTTTTTCAAGGTTGCATGTCTAAATTTTGTCTAATAAGGAACTATCCTATTCTCAGCCTCATTTCATTTACCGGATCTGTTGAACCTTACATAAAAATTAACTGAGATAATTTCTATCTCATTTAGCAGAAGTTTTTAAAAATATTTTTTTATATTACAATTGTTACAAGTATTATATCATTAATTAAATAACCTATACAATATTAATAATTTTGTACTTAAGGTTTTAGGTTACAAAAGATTTTTATATACATATTGTTCTCAAAAATGCACTTATATACTAATTATTTATACATTACATATATAGTGCGATATCTTGAATTCATCCTGGACAAAAAACCCACCTGGAACCAACATACTAGACTTAAAAGACAAAAACTTAACAGGAAATTCAACTAACTATACTGACTAATCAACAGGACGTCTAATTTATAAGACTATCCTCAGACTTATCTGGACCAATGGAATTGAACTTTGGGGGACAACTATATTTTCGAGCATCATATATATCCTATTCTTTAAATTCAAAATCCATAGTCAATGTACCCACCCTATCGCGACTCCAACAAAACACTACACCATAACCTTTAAATTCCTTTAGTACTTGACCTTATACTAGTTAAATTCTTAAAATTTCATCTAAAGCTTTCTAATCACACTTATCCAGTGGTTCAATCCTTGTCCAGTTTTAACTATTCCTACTACCCACCTCAAAATCTCAAATAACAGTGGTCAAGAGACCTGTTGTGAAATGAACTCAAAAATTGGAGTCCTTGCCATGGCTTTCATTTTAATTATCTTTATATTTATACACCTAGAGAGGTTTTGTTATTTTAATTAAGTATCTATTTTTTTTATTTTTGTATTGAGTATGTGATAATTTACCACTTATTACTTATTGCCCAAGGTTGTGGCAGATTGCAATACTTATTAATAATTAAAAATTTTAATTAAAAAAAAATTAATATATTCCATGTATAGGTAAATGGTAGTAAAACATTCAGGCAGACTTATCTTTCAACGTCAATTAATCAACGTAAGTTTCATTTTAAAGAAAAATGTAATCATATTTCGTCAAATAAATCATTCGTAACTAATAAAATAATTATGAAGGACAAGATGGTTACAGATTGCGGTTTGATCACTCTATACTCTATACGAGGTGTCAGGGTTGTGTAATGATGTGTTCTAAATCATGGATGTATTTAGAACAAAATAAAAACATAACTTTCAAAATAATAATGCACAATATTTTCCTATGGCTTCTATAGAAGGCTTAGAAAAGCGTAACTACTGCTAACGAGTGTATTGAAATTGTAAAAATGTATCTCTTTTTGCACTTTTGTTTCAGTAACTAATTTTTTTTTTGTATATTAGATAAATTTCTCTGATCCTTGAAATAAATGATTTCGAATCCTTGAAATATCAAGGATGTATGTCTTCCAATAGAGGCTTACACCATATTACTGGATTAGTGTAAGTTCGTGTATCTCTAAGCACTCGGTATATTCTATATTACAACTTACTGGAAAAACGAACTCCCTTTAAACTCCAATTATACCTTATGAAATTTATTAATAATATGACGTTTCGGGCAAATTTTGTCCAATTTATTATTTTACTATATATATTTAAAAATGGAATATGGTACGGGTGTGGTCAAATGAAACTCAAATAGTAATGACTATTTTTATTTGAGCCAACGTTTCGCCCTACTTTTCAGAGCTTCGTCAGTGCTGTTGTGACAGTAGTCAAAGTCAGAGTCAAGTCAAGTGAAACAGTGTCGCTGTCAAAACTGCACTGACGAAGCCCTGCAACGTTGGGCGAAACGTTGGCTCAAATAAAAATGGTTATTACTATTTGAGTTTCATTTGACCACACCCGGACCATATTCTATTTATTAATTCATACGTTCACTCTGCAATCTTACCACCTATATTTATATATCCATGAAGGTAATAAAAAGAATAGAACTCTTCACCGTGACTAAAAACGACAAAATCATTCATTATAATATAATAATTGTAACCGCATCAATTCTAGCCCTTTGTTATAGCTATCAAGCCCACTTCATTTACACTGATGGCTCCAAGAACTCCTTAGGTGTTGTGTGCAATGATTGGCAGTACCTATTCTGTCTGTCGGCAATATGCAGTATCTGTACAGCTGAAATGGTTGCAATCTACAAGAGCCTTAATGTTTTTCATGCCCCCCCCCAAAAAAAAAGATACAAGTTATCTGTACAGATTAATTTTCAGTCCTAGTAAGTTTAAAAAAATATCATCTCAACAAGCCCGCTAAATCAAAAGATCAATTATTCAAGTCCGCCAACAGAAAAGGTATATCTGTGTTCTTCACTTGGGTCCCTGGGCATTTGGGAATAGCCGGTATCGAAGTGGCTGGTCGAGAAGCAGAGAATTAAATTCAAACGGCATCAAATGTGGGCAAATGTTACTGACAACAAATTACCGGATATCAGAAATGATGTTGCCGCTTGGATATCATCCACTAGAAATTTATGTGAAGAGGAGGTGATTTTGCCGCGCCTTTGAATAGTTCCTATATGTCAGACTTAAGGAATGCGTCTTGCCATAAAACATATCTTAAATGAATTCCAAGCATAAAACTCCCTTAAATCTTTGTGTGAATTACCAGCAGATCTCCATTCAATATTGCAGGATAATAATCCGACTGTAAATAAACTTTTTCAATTTTTGAATCACTCAAAACTTTACCACAAGTTCCCGTTTTCCAATAGTTATACATCTCAATTCAGAAATTAAGGCAGTAAGGACTAATACAAAATTTGGATATTAAGACAATAGTGACACCGAAAATGCCTTAAAACAATAACAAAAAAAGCTATCAAAGCAAAACTCCAAACACCGCTAATCTATATGAAACAGCGGTTAAAGTCCACAAGACTGTTAACCATAAAATTATAATTAAAAGTAATAATTCTCATATTATTTCAAATTATGGCATGTTAATGCGAGAATTAATTTTCTTAATAACTGAGTGAATAAAGAATGCTATTTAGCAAGATACCTGCTCTTTATAGCTGCTAAATAATAGGCCAATTACTGAAACAGGGGAAACAATTACAATGGCGTTAAGTTTTACTGATCTTTGACAATAAAAGTTAACGCCTCACAAAGGGGCCGACTATATTAAGAATTGGTTTTACACTTAGGGCTAATACCGTTAAGGGAGTTAATAGTCGGGGCCCTAACTCGGTATCCCTCATTACCCTCCCTTCTCCCGATTATCCAGTTAGGCTTTGCTTTCTTACAAAACCGTTTTATCGTGTCCTTTACCATAGCTTTGCTAGTGGAATAATCCCTTGAAATCAGGTAAAGTATTATTAATGATGTTCATTTAGTTCTTCGTTTCATTTGATATTTAAAAACAAACCGTTGCTAAAAGTATTTCCATAATTAATTTTTGTAGAAAATTGGTATTATTATTTAATTTGTAAATATCATTGTACATAAAACAGTAAATGGCAACACTGCTTTACTGACGTGGAAATTAGGCTCTACTTTGTTTCAGGGCTCTAGGCTGTTAGTAGAGTTTATACAAAAACCGTCATTTTAGAAAACCGGTTTTCGAATAGTAATTTGAACAGAAAACCGGTTTCAAATTTTTATAAAAAAAAATTTTCTCGAATATTCTGTAATTTAAACAAAAAATTTTAACAGAAAATTTAGAGTGATTAAAAGCAGTTTTTGACTGAAATTATTTACTGTTCAATTTTATTGATAGTAAATTTTTTTTATGCAATTTAGTAGAACAAAAAAATAATAGTAACCAGGATTAAATAACTTTAAAAACAATTATTTGTTGTTTATGCATAATTTTCACATATAAGGATATAAATATTTTTATAATAGTGAAACGAGTTATTCAGCAAAGGGTTCGAATAATTAAAAACAATATATTTTAATAATTTTATAATAACCATATTATTTTTTAAAAAAAATGTTATTAGATACAGATGGATACTTATTAAAAACAATTAGAAAATATATAATTGTGTATTACATAATGTAAATTATAATCAAAGGTATTTAGCATGGAAAAGTTTGCTGCAGAAAATTATAGCATCTGATCGATGAAAATTAAAGCATATTTAGAGGCAAAATGCCTATATGAAGAGGTAATAGTAAAAGACTGGAGAAGATGCAGGACTAGGAAAAACAAAGAGGTACTTACTATCTACTATTATTTTAACAGTTAGTTGTGATATATTGCCGTCAATTAAAGACAGAAAAGTGCAAAAAAGGTTTGGGAAAAATTAAGAGAGAGGTTTGAGGGCGTTCCTGAGATGGATGTAATTGATTTAATGTTTGACACTTCAGCATAAATGCCCAATTCCACGTTGACAGTTTCTTGTTGTTGTAATGAAATCATGATATTGAGACTGTAAGACGTAAAGTAAAGTATTTACGCGGCAGTTACCAGCCGATTTTCCCTCTGAAGTATAGCCTGAAATAGAATGATTAACAGCGATGTACTTTGCCTGCCCCTTGCTGCTACAAGTGCTACAAGAATCATCTAGTTTGAACAGAAAACCTCGTGAGAAATTCCTGAATTTTTAGATGTAAGTATTGAACATTGCAATATTATAAACATTTTGAAATAGGTGTTTGCCTGAACATCCGGGAGGTCTCAGACCATGGAAAACAGAGGTTCATTACCTAAACGAATGAAACCAGTCAACGCACAGTACTGTATTTACATGAAACTACATTCAGTTAGTTTGATTAATGATCAAAATGGAATGATACAGGCATCTAGAGAATCTACTCATTGGTAGCACTCTAATGACGTTTTACATTAGTAGGTCTCGTCTCCATCTTCTTTTCAGGCGCCTCGGAGGATTGTCAGAAATGGAAGAGGAAGCAAGACTAGAAACTAGTTGGTTTGAGTGGTTAGGAAGTTTATAGTATTGATATCTGGTTCGGACAAGGTCGGTTATATATGAAACACTAAGATCTTTATGAATGATTTTATTTGTGACAAAGTAAGAAGCATTAAGGATTTTACGAAGAATTTTGGATTGTAAGGATTTCGTTTAGAGGTTTAGTGGAGCTCAAAAGCTCAACTCTGTAAGGCCTTATTATAGTTGTGTAGATCAGTCTTTTGTAATGAATTGGAAGCTTAGACAGTTCGTCTAATAAGTGCAGTAATAGCCGGAATTGACGTGAAATTTCCTGTCTTTTCAGTTTTTTGTGAGGATTCCAGGTTAATCGTTTGTCCAGTTGCAGCCCAAGGTAGTGGATCAGCTGCCTCACAGCTGATCTTTAGGTAACTTTGAGGAGTATCTTCATTATGAAAATTCTACCACACCACGGATTATTGGTCGTTTATCGTAATTGTAGGCCGCAACATTGAATAAACATTTAATGATTTACTTTGTATTATAAAATACAATGTTACATAAACATTGAAACTAACTTCTTAGGAACTAGGCCAGACTCAGCTAAAGGCTGAAGACTTAATCACTTAATCCTAGTAACTATTCTAATGATCTTCTGCCCTTTGGCCTAAATATATACTAAAAAAGAACTCTAGGAAGAGGAAGACTTTCTCCAATCGAATCTTGTGTTGGCAAGAGGTGGGGGACAAACAGAATTCATCTAATTGGACATTCTAAAATTAGGAGTAGTAGATTTTAAGGAAGTCCAATAATATCATAGATAGAATAGTGGGAGTAAACAACGAGATCTAGGCAAGTAGGGGAAAAAAGGCGTGGTCTGGAAATGGGGGTCGGATCTTAGGTTTGTGAGAACCTTGTCCTGTTCACATATGTTATATATGAAATTTTATGACAGATGTCAGTGTCAGATTGAGCGACATTTTTTGTACCTGCCTCTTGCTATAACATTGAGTAGTGACAAAGTAAATATGATTCTACAGACTTGGTCAAGTGGACAAAAGGAAATTTCATGTGTTCATAGTGACAACTCTATAGTTGATATGAATATCCGTTAAAGACTATTTATAATAGTAGTTGTTAAATAATATAAATAATAATGTCGTTTCTTAACTCGTAATATTAAGAGGTCTTTACCCTAGGGTAAAGACAAATCCCCAAAAAATTTTCCGAGATATCCCTTATTCTGATTTTGATACTCACTCAATGGATCATTGAACAATATCATGTTAAATATTCCGAAGCTTTGCCGAAGATTTTTAATTTACGCTAACCAATTGCTATGTATCTATTGAGATTTAATCGGGGTGCCAGGATAATCGCTGAAGGGAATTATCCAAAAATAAGTTAATTAATGAATTATATATTGAGTCCTAAAAAACTATTATTATGATTGGATTCTTTTCCAAAGTCTGTTCGTGTGTTTACCAGTTTACCAATTAAATACTTTTATATTTATAAAATGTTGTTACCATAAATTATATAGTATAATAAAGAGTGGTATATTAGGTTATATAATAGTATATAAACTACATAAAGAAACTAAGTATTTATTTACAATTTGTTATTGTGATTAAAATGATTCAGATAAAGGTTGCCAAAAAATATAGATTATTACATATTTGTTAATTTTATACTTATAGCTGCTGATACCGTGGGATGTAGTGCCGCAGGTGTCGTTCATAAGGGATGTCCAGGTCTCGTGGCCCTTCTCACGACTTCGTCTGGTCGAAGTGCATCTTCTAAAGCCTGCCTTCTGACTGTGGTCTTCACCCGTCTAAGCCTTCCTGTGTCTCCGTTACCCTACTCTTTTTTTCCCACTTCCATTTTGGGGCGTTACCTTATTTTTTAATATCCTCTCTCATTGGCCATTGGTAACCGAAGGCTCCCGAGGTAGGCGTCTCCCTCCTCAGGGCTGATAATGGGTGAAAAAGTTTGACAAATTTGATTCCGATCCCTCGTCAAACCTGTCATTTTTGTTAGAACACTTAAAGGTTTGCCTATCTAATATTCTCAGGGGACTCTGATAATGTGACAAACTTAAAACAGATGTTTTTATATTCGGGGACGCCCTAATAGCTTCGCAAAATGATACCCTAACCAGGTATAGGGGCAGATGACGAAACACCTTAATAATACCCAGGATTGTCAAAAGACCGATACATAGCATAATTATATTACAAATTCAACCAATTAATTACAAATTAGTTTTTACTGTCCAGCTGCAGTAGCTTTTAAAAGCATTGTTTGGCAAAGCGAATACTTTTCATGTTTCTTGGTCAGCAGTAATATACTATTCTCACCGACATTCAGTTTCTACAAAATATATTTGTGCTAAATATAATTGAACTGCGCTGGAATAAAAAACTCAAAAAAAATAAAAAACTGGAAAAAAAGTAATGGTAAGCCAAACGTACCAACTTTCAAAACTACTGAACCTTACTTAACTAACGAACCAAGCAACGAATCTACAACTACACATATTAACACCGAATTGTACAAGCTGAGGTTTTAGTTTCATAAAAATAACTCCAAACAAACAACAGAACAGAACATTTTCGAAAAAATATAAGTATCCCCTGCTTAATTTCAATTACATGATCATGCCATCAGTGAAATATTACATGAATGACCTACACATCATACATATATGATTCTTGAATACATAATTACTCTAAACCATCCGTTGCCTTGAGGACCTGAACAGAGGCTAAAAAAATTACTTCTATGGAACTAGGGCCGTAGTATTTTCTTCAAGTAATTCAAGTGCTGTAGTATAAATATTATATTATAATACAATTACCTAATATAAACTTAATCAGGCAATTCATTTGTTAGCCAAATAGGATAGGTCAGCAATACTAATCTTTTTATGACAAAGGTTATTTGTTGATGATAAATTTAAAATTTGAATGTTGGGGGAATGGTAATGATAATATTCCTAATTTTGTGCTTTCACCATTATAGCGATTACTAAAACTGATAGTGAAACATTTCCATAACTTTACCTGCATTCGAATGTGTATTCAGATATGTCCATAGCCTGCTATCAAGTCCCATCGTTTTATTTATAGCATATTGAATATTCGGAGCTATCCCAGAAAAAAATATGCGGGGCGTTGAGGGTTTAATACTCTGGAAGGCGGTTCCCCTTGTGTTTGGTTGGGTAAGATAGTAAATTAATTTAAAAGTCAAACCTCCTCCTTCCTTGCAAATTTGTTTCCTTTCGCGTCCTCTCTTGCTTGATTGATGTCTTCATGGAGTACACTCCTTGAGAGAAGAGCTCATGAAAAAGAAAACTTTGACTACTCGGGAAATTCTATTAGAAACTTTTGGAAAGTTAAGTTAAAATATTATATATTTTGTTTCCAGTGCCCAGTAAATCAGCGTTGAAATTCCTCAGCTCAACAGGCCAAAATAAATTAGCTAGAGATAATATTTCGTCCATAAAAAGTAACTAGGTGTGAGCCTTTAATGGTATACACTTAAGCTATTTATTTTTTACTGTTTTTTTATTCAACAGAACACAAATCGAAAAAATAATCATCCCAATATGAAAAACGCACATTCACTTACTAAATTTTGATTTGGTTTTTAAAGTATGAAATCCGTTAATACTAAAATTCTAAATAAACTGTCTTGCCTAACGGACTTCATGCCACTCTCCAATTTAACTAACTTGAATCTCCTCTTCTCGTGAATTTAAATGTTCTTTTAAAATAAATGTTTCAGATAAATATTTTAAATGGTGATACAAGAACGACACTTAATCGGGACTGAGAGGGCTGGGTGGGCCGGGATGTACTGCCTTCTATTATTTTGGTTTTATGATCTATCCTTTCATTTAGATTCTGACATATGGTACACCAACCTATACTACTCGCTAGAAGTGTCTCTTTTAAAGGTAAAAGAAGAAAGGCTAACCTAGGGTGGAGAGGAGGATATTAGGTCTATTGTAAATATATATGTATATTTACAATACCAAGTATATGAATTATATTCGTTCAGTGACAAACTAAAGAAACATAAGAAAAAAAAATCAAGATGAAGAGAATTAGCCACTTTGTCAATGATATGCGATTTTTTTAAAAATATCTTTGTTGAAATTTACAACTGTATATTATATAATACATTCCGTAAATTTGATCTTAGTTAAAATAAAATAATAATTAAGGGCGTGTAGAGAATTTTACATTAGTAGGTCTCGTCTCCATAGGTCAGGCGCCTTGGAGGATTGTCAGGAATAGAAGAGGATGCAAGGTTAGAAACTAGGGGGTTTGAGTACTTAGGGAGATTATAATGGAAGGAGTGATATCTGCTTCAGGCTAGATCGGTTACATAAGAAACATTAAGATCTTTATGTATGATTTTATTTGTGACAAAGTAAGGAGCATTGAGGATTTTACAAAAGATTTTGGATTATAAGAATTGGATACGAGAGGAATTCGAAGGTTTAGTGGAGCTTCAAAGCTCAAGATGCGCGATTAAAATAATACTCGTCTTATAAATTTAATGCCTTCTTCCTGTTTTAAATTTATGTTTTCAACGCTACGTTTAGGTGCACTAAAGTAAACATAATACATTTGTTGTATTATGTATGTATGAAGTCAATGTTATTACTCTTTTTAGCGGGGGGGGGAGGGGGATTTAGTGGTACATAGTATATAGTCCTGAATATACTTTTTTTTTTTCATTTATTGATAAATATTACAATCTGCTACAATTGAAGGGCAATAAGTAATAGTGATAACTAATTACATTTAAACTAAAATAAAATAATATATGAATAAAATTAAATAAATAAATTTAAAAAAATTACATACAAATAAATAAAATCTCTCTCTAAATATATAAAAACAGAAGGATAAAGAAAATCACTAGTAATGAGGCAGTGGTGGCTGAGCAAGTGCGCTAAAGCCGCAAACACTCAACTTGAGTGGAGAATCTGACCATTGCCAGAACTCCAATTGTTCATTTTTATTTTACAATAAGTCTCTTGGCCACTGCCATTATATATATTTTTTAAATTTATATTTGTACCCGCTAATTTTTTTTTTCCAGAGGAGTTTAGGTGTGGGTTAGCCAGGATGGATTGCCTTCTATTGTTTTTGGTGTTATACTGTACAGTATGAGAAGAAATATCGTGTAACAAATATAACGGCAAAAAAAAAAAAAAAAAAAAAAACAAGAAAAGAAAATAGTGTAAAGATCCGTTTTATTTAAAGTAGGCTATTGAACCAGGTACTGCTACAGTTAGGTGCCCATTGGTACAGTTTCCGATGAGGCACAAGAGAGTATTAGTGTTTAGTATATATTTTTTTGAAAAATAATGTTTGTTATTACCTAGTTTATTTTATATTTTGAAAATTTAAGTGTAATAATGATTATGATAATGAAATCAACATATTTAAAGTTTATTTATATTAGTTAATATTTCCATCTTTATAAGTAATTTATTTTTTAATTAAAGCCACGGTTATCTCATGGGAAAAGATGTACTGATGTGTCACCTACTGCGGAAACGATCAAACCATTAGGTACATTTTTGCTGAATGTATTGCTCACAATTCACACCGATTCAATTTAGATTTACTGGAAATGGTGAATAAATAGCCCGTAACAACAGCAAACTTTTTAAAATTATTAATATCTATGATTATTTATAGTCTAAATAAAATTCAAATGTGTATAAGTGGATAAATAATTTTAATATTTTAAAATAATTTACGAAATTTGTCAATTTTTAAATTCAGTGTAAATGACATTTGTGCTCAAAACACTTAAAATAAAATAAATAAACTTTTAACCTCTATTCCAATATAGTTAATATTTCAACTATTGATTTTATTTATAACATAAAATATTATATAGTCAGAATACCAACAATATGTTTTTATTGACTTGATTTTAGATTCATTCTATTCAGAATTTGAAATGCATAAATTCTGGCGCTAATTATGATTTTGAAGTCGTATGTCTAAGATAGCGACGTTTTTATAATACAAAATTTAGAAAAAATATGAGAGGTCGAAGTAGTTGCGTCTAACGAGATATCGATAGGTGGTGTTGCATCGATAGTAGAAGCCCTGGGGTGGTGTAGGACAAGATAACTGAAGGGTGGTGGGTGGAAAAAGCAGGGAGGACCTGATGTAGCGTGTGCCCGCCCCCACAGCTGGGGTGTAGTGTCCCAACATCACTCCCCATGCAAATATCGAAATAATGCCCAACTGCTGCCTCTAGTATTTTTACTCTCATTTTTTTTTTCTTTCCATTTTCTGATTAATTCAATCTCTGTTCTGTCTATTTTCCCCTCCAGCGATGCCTGTATATAAAACTAATCTTTATCGTTGTGATTGTTTCTACATTGCACGTGACAGTTGACGCGAAAAAAGCCAGTTAGTAACTACAGAGAGTAATTGCACTTGTCAAATTGTAATTGCTCTTTAATAGACTTTCTTCGATAGCTTTTGTAACAACATTGGACTTTTCGCAAACATGTTTCCCCAATCATTATTCCATTATTTTTTTATATAAACTTTTAATTATTTTGATATTGGTTGATTGGCGTCATAGTAAACGAGCTCTAGATTGAGTTTGGACATTCTATTTAAAATTAACAAACAGTGTAAAAAAAATCACTCTGGCTGTATGAGTAAAAGTAATTTTGGATTTGATTGACATCAAAGAGGTATTATTATTAAACTATTTTATTTTTTCAGTCAGTGATACAGACTTCAAGGATTTGCAGCCGTACGAGTGTTCTTGATACATATACGGTGCATTCTCTATAAAAGTGTCTCTTCACGTTCGCAGAGCATGCAGGAAAATGCATACATGCGCAAGCGTGTAGATGGCTTATTAATAAAATTTAGTGATAAAATTTCGCCTAAAATTTGAGGCCGACCCGATGGGTATTAGATTTTTGGCTCAAATCTAAGGGCGTTCGTAATGTATTCACACGTTTTTTTCAGTTCGCATCGTTTTAGAATTGCTAACAAATGTATATTTCTCCTCTCAGTGTTTTGATTAATTAAAGAATTTCCCCAACTATTGAATTGAATAATTAACTCTTGTTTAAGATTGAATATTTTAAAATTGTATCGATTCGGTGTAAATAGATTGTTTCAAATCTTTTTAACTAACTTTAGAATTTTATACTAAATAATTCAAAAACACTATCCAAATTATAGTCTCAAAACATTTATTTCATTTACACGTCCAACGTTTCGGCCAATTCGGCCATCTTCAGGGACAATCTACTTAATTTACTATGAGACATATCATTTAACCATTTTAAAAAACTCCATACATGCTATTCTGCCCAGGTCAAAACATTTATATCTATTATGTCAAAAATACATTAAAAATCACAGTCTAACTATTTCTCTTTTACCACTATTTTATACACTTAATTTTAACATTATTACCTTAAGTAATAAAAGTGTATAAAATAGTGGTAAAAGAGAAATAGTTAGACTGTGATTTTTAATGTATTTTTGACATAATAGATATAAATGTTTTGACCTGGGCAGAATAGCCTGTATGGAGTTTTTTAAAATGGTTAAATGATATGTCTCATAGTAAATTAAGTAGATTGTCCCTGAAGATGGCCGAATTGGCCGAAACGTTGGACGTGTAAATGAAATAAATGTTTTGAGACTATAATTTGGATAGTGTTTTTGAATTATTTAGTAAAAAATTTGCCAGTCTCAAGAAAAAATTTTAAGATTATAAATTTAGAATTTTAATTTTTGATTAAAAATAGCACAAATATATATTTATGAAAACATATTATTTATAAATAATTATTCTAAAATTGTTGCTAAGTGATGAGCACATCGCATTCACCCCCGACGCAGATCCTGTCCAACAATACATATTAACTTCAAGCTACTTCCCTCGCCAGATATATTGGCTTCCTTTTAGACCACATACTTAGATGGAATCCATATACTTGACTGAAAAGACTATATCCTTACCAACGACCATGCCAGTTAAACAGATGATCGCATCTGTCAATTGATAACAAAATACTGATCAACAAGCCTAACTGGACCTACGGACTTGAAATGTGGGGGGGGGATAGCTAAACCTTCGAACATCAAACACATTCAATTCTTTCCGTATGAAGTCCTTGGAACAATATTTAATACCTCCCATATTATGTTACAAACAAGATTCTTCATTATGGCCTCAACATCCTCTATGTTCTTGATTTCAAATCATCCGTATTCTTAGACATTCGTCTATATCTTACTACCCAATCCTCTGGCTCCAACCATCCCTATTATCCTCCTCAAAGGTTGAAACGTCAGTGGCTTCGAGACTTATTGAAAATAGACTATTGGAATTCAGACAAAGACCAGCTTCTTCTCCTATGTCCTGATCCTGTGGTTCTAGCAAGCCTGATCCACCAGTCTCCAGTGGCTCTTAATAAGAATGATGCGGCTGGGAGAGAAGCGCTGGTATTCCGGTTTCCTGCTTTGCTATCCACATGAGGGTGGCAGGGCTTGGTTCAGGATTTCCGAGCCAGAATGTAAATATTGTATGTAAGTGTGTTCAAGATGATTTATTTTTATTATTTACCTTGGTTCTTTTCTTGTTTTATATTATTTAAATTATTCATCTACATTTGTTTATTTACGATGTTTATATATAATTGTATTATTATTATTCATTTTAATGTATACTTATTTTTATCATTGTAGCTTTTATTATTATTTATTTACTTTTCTATATTCATTTTATTTGTATATATGGTATGATTGAGTAATCACAGGCCTTATACTTATTGCCCTTGAGTGAGGTAGATTATATTATTTCATTAAAAGTTAATTAAAAAAAATATTTTAAAAGAGATGAAAATAATCCTGAACACCGTTAACTGCTTTTTATGGGATGATCATTAAAATATGATCATGGGGTAACCTGAATAATAAATTAAAAATTTATAGTGTCACTTGAGTAATAATTTTTTTTCGTTGTAAGTTCATCTACATAAATATTATCCGAAAATAATACAGACCAAGCGCTTTAAGTGAGACTGTGAATTTCCTAAAAGGAGATTAAATAAAAATAAAACTGCATACTAAGAAGGAAAAAGTGCTGAAGACAGGAACTGAAAGCGCAGACAAAGGACAGCTGTGGCGGGGCTACTGATTGCCCCCAGGCACACCCTTCTGCCCCATTAGACCCGGCCCCCCTAACAGAACACACCAGCTCAGAATGGGTCCCTGTCCCTTAAACTTTTATTCCACTAATCCCTTTGAAGCCTGGCTTAATAATCTTACTTCTTCAAGGGCCGCTGCCCTCAGTCCCAATTAGGCTATAGATCTTCCCCCAAACAGTCCCCAAGAAAGGCAGCTTCGTCTTATATAGCTTAAAGTGATATATCTGCGACATTATTGGTAATTGGAATTAATTAAATACACAAAGTCAATTATAAATCGGGTCTCCATATTTCCTACATAAGCAATTTTAGTTCCAGTTTCAGAATTGTCTTTTTTGTCTTTAACTGATTGGCGAAATACTTATCATAGGCATTCTTTACATATACACTGGTCAATGATGTATCTTTACTTGTTTTAAATATAAAATTTGATCATTTATAATTTTGTTTACATTTTTTTCAAAACCAGTCATTAAATTTCACACAGAATACCATATCTGTAGAATAGAAGTAGAAATATTTTTTTTACCTCTTAATAATCTAGTAACTTAACTATCAATATAGATGCATTTTAGTAGCTAGGCCGGTTTTGGAAATATACACCACCAATGTGTTTAATTTATAACTTATATTAGTATGGTTATTTTCATAACTTTAAACCTATTAATTTATTTTTATTTTGAATCTTTTGTTGAAATATTACAAGCTATTAAACTCATGAGTAATACATATTATATATGTAAGTATTAAGCCATAGCATATAAAACATGAAAAACTAAAAAAAATTTACCGCTACAATTCATGAAGGATTGAATACTTTGTAAGGAAATACTGTTTCCTGAACAACGGTTCAACAAGTAGGTGATTTTTTCAAGATCACGCCCAACCACTAGATTTTTCTCCAATTAGGGTGTCCAATTCATGGGTTAGGTGAACTCCACCGGGCTTCAAATAAAAATATAAAAGAAAATAAAAAACAATAATAGTGATATAATGAAATAAAATAAAATTTATAACAACAATGATAAAATAATATGTATACATTGTAAGTTAGGGAGATAAATGAATAATGATAATAAGAAAACAACTGAAATAAATAATTAAAATTAATAAAGTAAAATCGACCTATTACTTTGAAGTATTTTTTGGATAAAATAAATCAGCCAAATAAAATAACAAGAGGTAACTAACGGATTTAGTATGCCTGCTGACCTATGTTCTTAAATTATATTCGTCTTAGCAGTTTAGATGTATTTTAATATTTAAATCATCTGGGCACCCAGGACTGCTATACAAGATCCGTAAATTCCTACCCCCTACATACTTCCTCATTATCCGTTCTTA